>NW_019384517.1:727177-749377 GCF_000671375.1 Centruroides sculpturatus
TAAACTCAACTTACTAGCCTAAAATCTCCGTAGCGTGTTGCCAGGCGGCAGAAAGCATATATATAATTATAATAAAGTTACAATAAATTAAGTTAATATATAATTATATATACAGTACCTAATTTATATATAATTAATATATAATTATATGTACAGTACCTAATTTATATATAATTTATATATAATACTAAACAGACGATAGCAAACTCAATTTAGCCGCTCCGTAGCGTGGCGCAGGGTCGGAGGAAAGTAGTTCGGCTGCTCATCCACTATTGGTCCAGACTCTATCAATCTTGTCGCGAAACGACGTTATAGAAGGTACGTTATACGAAAGTTGCTACAATTTTTTCGCTACGTTATAGGAATTGTCGTTATAGGAACGTACGTTATAGGGGGGTCGACTGTAATTGATTTTAATTTATACAAATTTTCATGTGTTCATGCACTCTGGCAATGGAATCTCTGTAAATCACAATAGCATTGTATCTTAAAATCAAGCATGTGAATAAGCACTACTACTTTTACTCCATCAATTATAAAATTATAACAACATATAAGATAGAAAAATTGCATTCCTGTAAAATATTTTACACGAAAACTATGATCTAATGCAGCAGAATCTTTCTAATCCGACATATATCAGACTAATGAGTGTCAGATTTCTGGATTTTGTATGCATGTACTCACAGAATATTAAAAAAAAAAATGCACTTTGCTCTTAGCATATTTTATCGTATTAATCACAATTACGACCATTTTGCTGACTGCAAGTGCAACAAACAAGTAGCAACTGTTACTATACACATAAATCAGTCTCTCTGTCACATACATCAAGTGATAGCATGAAAAGTTCATGTGTGCCATCCTGAAGAGTGAGAGGCAACTGATGGACTGTACAGACTACTGTAATAATATAATTTGAATGAGCAAATATTTATTGTGACATCATCACAAAGCCAAGCTGTAATTTTTAATTGTATTTTTAATTAATTTAATTTAATATATATGCTCTCCACCTCAAATTAGTAGTGTCTTGCCCATCTACATCATACTTTTCCTGTTAGCAATAGAGTTGTGCTAACAGGAAAAGTTAGCACAACTCTATTGCTAATGCTATGCAGTCATCTATCTAACTCCTTTCAAGGAAAAATGCTTGAATTGAAACAATACAACTGCTGATTTGAATTGGAAGTTTGTATATAGTTAATCCGGGCCTCTTGCTCCTAAGTTTTCCATATCTGTTCTCGGCTTTCATCTATCTAACTCTGTTCTTGAGATTAAGGAAGGACAGAGAGATGACAGTGGGAACGTGTCTAGTTTTTTCAAATTGCAGCCCAACAACAAATATCACACATTGTTTTAAGATTTTAATAAGAGTTTTTGTTAATTTGAAATTTACTACATGAAGTGATCTAAAAAATTTAAGTCTGCTTTTCTTTGATTATATATGATTGGAAAACAAATGTTTTTATATCATTAGCTGTACCAGTGTGTGTATACTGATATGGCTAACAATGTATGAGGCAAAGAATAAAAATTAATTATGATTAAAAATGGAAATTATTTTCATTCCTTGCTATGAAATAGTGCAATCAATTGAATAAGCAACATTCAACCAAAATCACGAGATTAACAGATGTGTTTATCCAGTTTGAATTGTTTTCCTTGAAGGAGAATCTATTGAAAAATAGTATGTATGTATGTATGCATATTAACAGTAAAATTGTTTAAATGTATTAATTAATAATATATTTAAACAATTCTCTCTCAATCTTTAACTTTATTTCTCTTGTTAACACTTGATTTGCAAGAATTCTAGTGCTTCCAGATTATGTAAAGTGAGAAAAGTAAATTTTATAGGATTTACATTTGAAGAGCTTCCTTAATTGATGTTACATTCCTAATTTTTTTCATTAAATTTTTGTTTTGAAATCAATTTTCATATTTTATCTCTTAATATAATCAACTTTATTTCTAATCTATTATGGTACAAATTCAAAATATCTTTGATAGTTAAATCCAATTATTTATATAAATTTGATGCAAGTTTAATGCAAAGGAGAAAAATATTTCCTGGATCCCAGTCAATATATTCTGGATTTTTGGGGAAGCTATATCTTGGAAAGGGTGATATGAAGATCCTAGGTTCCTTTCACTTTTTTTTAGTTCTGTGTGCATGGGTCTACAGCACTGATAAGGTTCTAACAACTTCATTTGTGCCATTTATATATATATATATATATGTCTGTTATTTGCTTACATAAGCACACAATTCAAAAGAGCATTATAATGCAGGAAAAATTTACTTTTCTCTTAAATATAGAACTTTAATTTAAACTTTTTGATAACATTTTTAAAGAAATTATTTACCTAACAGCATTTCCCCGTATTTTTATCTTGTGTAGCAATGCGCAGTTTGTCAGATGATTCTGTTTGATCCTTCAATGCCATTTGCTGTCAAAAAATATTGACAATAATGAAATTTATAAATTTAAAAACTAAATTTTTAATACAAGTAGAAGTACCATTTTCAAAATGTATTATTTAATATATATAAGAATAAAACTACCACCTTATTTAAGATAGCTTCTGCTAAATGAAAAAAGGCTTCTTCGATATTGATATTTGCTTTTGCACTTGTTTCTAAGAAGGTTACGTCGTGGTCTCGTGCAATCTAAAATAAGTCTCTCTCATTAAATTTGATTGAAACGACATTAAAATTTCAAAAAATTCCTACAAATTACCGATTCTCCTCTTTCTTTGCTGATCATTCTTTTGTCTTCCATATCACATTTGTTACCGAGAATCATCTTCTCGACATCTTCGGTGGCATGCTGAAAATGCAAATTATGTATAAATTAATATTAAATAATTATAATATTGCACAAACTGAATGTATTCCTTACATCGTCGATATTCCTTAACCATTTTGCGATGTTGTCGAAACTCTTTGGATTAGTAATGTCGTACACTAACATAATGCCCATAGCACCGCGATAATATGAAGTAGTAATTGTATGAAATCTCTCTTGGCCTGCTGTATCCCTAGGAAAATAATAATTCTGTATTAATAATTAATTATGTTAGATTACTACTTTATTAACATTATACAATTAAATAACTTTAGAATAACAAATATGTAGGGGTTATACTTTTTTATATTTCTGTACAAAATAATTAAATATAAGAATAATTTTGGTATTTATTTACACAGAACTAACATATTCACATAGCATTTTAAACTGATAATTTATAAACTGGTTTGAATGCATCTGGTTAGTAGAAACTAATCAAATGAAAGCTAAAATCTGATGGGTTTCTATGTATCATAGGCAATCGACTAAAAAATAAAAGGAAACTATAGAAAGTATCAACCTACAACAAGATCTAAAATATTATATTCAAACAGTTGTTACATCAGAAACAACTGCATAATTGCTTAGAAACAGGTGGTTATATCGTCTTTTATATAAATACATTTTAGTAAGTCACATTAAAGATCAGTAATTATTAACAAAGTACAACATAGCTATAAATGCTTTTCTGAAGAAATTTATAAAAACACCCTTTTCAAACTATTTTGAAAGTAAAAGCTTTTATAGAAAATAATTTGAAGAAAAGCATAGATTAGTGACAAAAATATTTTAGACTCAAGTTTCTAAAATAAGTTTCAAGTAACTATTCAAATAACAATATTTACACTTCACAATGTTTAATGTTATTTTACGTGAAACAGTGAACTAATTATAGCACATCTGATTAACATAAATTTTAAAATCATCATTCCAAGCTTTGTATTTTGCAATCTCGTGCACAAAATTTCAATAATAAGAAATTTGTAGTGATAAGGCAGTGTTTCTCGACAGGAGCAATATTGCCCCATGTGGGCATTTTTCCATGTTGAGGGGGGCAATTAGTAACAATTTATATTTTGGGGGGCGAAAAACAATAAAATATCTAATTACTCTTAATTACATTAAGAGTAATTAGATATTTTATTTGTTATATCATACAAAAATTAAACAAATAGCATTATACTAGTCACTAGTCTATTCAATGCAGTACAAATTTGCCGTTAGCCTTGGCATCGGAATTTTGAAGTGAAGGGGGCAATACTACATAACGGTTTTATTAAAAGGGGCGACAATTTGTTAGAGGTTGAGAAACACTGTGATAAGGCAACAAAACATATAGATCTGTGGTAACACTATGGGAATGTGGCCCCTATTCAGGTCTTAGATATGCAAAGAAACCCTGGAAAACTCTACATGGCCGGCCCCCATTAGTCAAGCACGAATCCAATAATTACTAGTATTCGGTAGTTTTATCCACTTGGCCACTAGTGTGTTTGAAAATTTGGAAAAGAGGAATAATGTAAATTAGAAAATTCATAGATTTAAAACTTTTTAAGGGTTATAATACATTATACAGTGTATATGCATATACAGTATAAAAATATAAATGCAAAATATTGTAGTTTAGAAATGAAAATTTTTTTCTTCATTTAGAATAATCTCAAATTCAAAGTTAGACACAAACTTGAATATTTACAAAATTCTTCACAATAATAAAAATAACATAATAAATAGCCAACTGATGTGAAAAGTTTTGCTTTTAAACAGTTTTTTCTACAATACTGAAATTATTTAATAAATATTGTATTATTTCAAACTAAATTAAATGTATTTCTAGAGAGTAAAATGATATACAAATGAAATATTTAATAAAGTATGAGAAGTTATCAAATTTCTTATTTGAAATTAGATACAATAATCTCAAACATCAAATTAACTACTTAGTACTGTGTTGTCTAAATATATAATTTCAGTAATTTTGTCTGTCTTCTGAATATATAATTAGAATTATCTTACTGAAAGATAGTTTTTAACAAAAATTAGTCATAAAATAACAATATGCACAAAAAGCACCTTTGCATAACTATTTAGGTTGTGCTATTTTCATGTGCATTTGATATGTAGAAACAAATTAGATGACTTCACTAGTTAAAAAATAAATATAGTTAAATCTAACAAAATGTTTGAATGGATCTGAAACCAAAAGTTTAAAAAGGTTCACACTGTCATACAAATGAACAAATAATAATCAAAGCAAAATGTTGTATGCTTCGTATTACATGATGCAAACAGTTAGCGTACAATTGGTTGAGAACATTTCAAATACTAGTCATAAAAAGATTCATGTAAAATCCACATAAAAATGGTTCAAAATGAAATTATTGATAAGAGGAAAAACATGATGCCAACAAGCCAAAAACATGCATTGTTTTCTTTTTATTGCATAATGTTGTTTTGTTGTTAAAATTGATTACCACTTAAAATAGCTGCTCTGCTAGACAAATGCACAAAGAAAATAGAAGACCTATTAATATAAGTTGTACGATACAACAAAGACATTCACACATCACAAGTATTTGCAAAAATGTAATATAATATTTGTAGAGATTGTTTATTAAAAAGTTACACGCAATTATAATTTAATTTAGAAATTCTTTATAAGGGAAAAACTATTGAAAAGAAAATATTGAATAATAATGTACAGTATTACTTCAAACTTGCGTCAAAATTAGGTCGCTTAATTTTGGGATATTCTGTGTCCGTTCTTTGAGCTTACTATAAATCTTCATTTCTTTTGTATTTTCTGTTACGTACGTATCAGTAAACAACAACAAAACATTTACTTTAAAATATAGTTTCAAGAGAATTAATTATCATCCAAGATTTTCCCTCTTTAAAAAATTTAATAGGTGCATCTTAAATTTAAAGTTTATGCTACTTATTATAGTTAAGTTAGAAATGAAGCTGTAAAAGTATAATATGTTTTTGGAAATCTTGAGCAGGGTGCTATGACATGCAGCAGTACAAACAAGTCCTTGTTAGTATGAAGGACTCTGGTTGTATGAATTCAACAGTATCCAAGAAAGAGTTACCAACATACTTCCTCTAAATGCTTCAAAACCTTATTTGGATAAGCTGCCGCTCTCAGCCAAGATTTGTAAAATGATGAGCAGGGAAAAAAAGCTAATTGTGCCAATATATTCATTACTACTTCAAGAACAACTCGAAACAATAAGTTTTTTAAACTTACCATATTTGTAATTTAATCTTCTTCCCTTTTAATTCTATTGTCTTAATCTTGAAATCAATACCTGAAAAATTATAAGCAAATTTATAAATTAATGTTCGTATAATAGTAGTTCGTTCATTCTCAAAATTTTTAATTAAAACTTTGAAAATAGTAATTATGGAACATTAAATATGACACATTTATTCTAAAAAAAAATTATGATGATTGTTAAATTTAATAACATATGCTACTTTATCATCATAAACTGCAGTTAAGATAGTTTGCTTTATATTAATTCTCGACATGAACTAAATAACAAACGAGAACGTTTGTAAGTAGTTCACGAGTTCATACCAATATCTGAAAATGTCAAACAATTATAATGACATCTGATCAATAAAACAATCTGCAATGGAAGAAACGTCAAGAGTAGTTTATTAAAAGGTTATTTTTATATTATTACAAAATACCACGATTCGTTTATATAAAAGTCTGTACTATACAAACAACTTTAGAACACTAGAATGACTGCAGTGGTGGAAAGTATCGGCATTAAATTACATTTACCACAAATCGAAAGTAGGATGAGAAACCATTTATACTACTTTATGGATTCAAACTATTACAGCAAATTTATTATTAACAATAAACAGGCAATTTATATAAGATCTATAATATGGCAGCAAAGTATTTTGAATTTAATGTTTCAGTTTCAAACGTATCTCTGATGATAAAGAAGATTTTAGAATTTCTCCAATAAAAAAATTTGGATATAAAAAATTATATTTCCTTTCTGAATGAATAAAACCTTGTAATAATCAAAACAGACACACAGGGTGGTCCAAATGTCAGTTAACTAAAGTATTCCCCTGTTGACTGACTTTTGGGCCACTCTACTTAGATTTTGTAATGTACTAACCTAGATCAATCATATTAAAAATAAGAATTTCACCATTTAATTCAATGATTGTAAAATCGATAATGATAATTAAATGTGTTTTAATAAAACAGTTCTAATGATACTACTCCGCACACATTTCCCCTTCATCGCATTTAATTTTTTTTAAATTATTTACTATTAAGAAAGGGGTCTCCAAGTTCTGTCTAGCACCCATAGCATTTGCCTGTCTTGCCCTCACTACATCTGAATGTACAAAAGTTTCATGAACAAATTTTTCTCAATATCATCTAAAATTATTATTTTAATTTAAATGTGTTTTATAACAATGCATTTGAATTATTTATATACTTTAATTTTTACTCTGGAATATTCTTTGTGTTTAGCCTTTGAGCAGATTATCTTTCATTGGAACAATAGAAACAAACACTACAGGAAATAAACAGTTAATACAAAATCAATTTCTAGATTTATTGATTATATATACATAGACAATTTGATTAATTAATATAAATACACACACAAAGTAACAAATCTGGTACTTGTTTGACTTGTATTAAATGTTAACAGTAGTTTAATATTTGTTAATACATACAAGACAAGCAGAATTAATGCATACAAAAATAAAATTAGTATTCACTATTATTAGAAAATAATAGAACATCTCATTACTCTAATGGCTTTTAATGAAAATAAAGAAGGTAAAAGTACTTCTTTTTCAAAAAAAAAAAAAAACTTTCACTTAGTCATTATTAGAGCTTTTCTTAGTCTAAAAACAAGTTTGAGAAGCTATCGACTGCCGTTATAATTTTAAGTGCAATTTTCAAATATTTTAATCAAAATCACGGCAAATAATTAGGTGTGTTAAAGAAGCTCCTCGAACAAATCCAATTCAAACTTTATCTCCGAGTGAAAATCCAAGTGCTTTCATCTCTTGTCAACTGATGACAAGAGTACTTGTATTCAGTGAAAAGCCATTTGAATTGTAAGTTATTATTATTATAAAGTATAAAATATGTAGCTTTTATAAAAGTCTGCTAATAATCTAGTTTATTTTGTAATTAAAAAACAAATTATGTTGTATATGTCTGTCTGTCTACAGAATATTCATAAGTACACCCAGTAAATGCTTCAAATTGAAGTAGGTTAATATCAAGACTAGTTATTCAATCTTTCGGCACAACTTAATTGGTTCGGTCATTGTTTTTTAATTGATCAAATCAATCAAGTGGTTACTTAATCTGAACAGAATAAATCAAATATAAACAATGTTTCAAAATGTTAATACTTTTTATTGTGTTTGACTGTTATTTAACAAACAATTGATAAACACAAAAGCGAAACTGGGGAAAAAACTGTTATATTTGTAAAGTACTAAAACAGAATGCATTTTACAGATGATGTATAAATATTTAAGAACCACAATCCCAAAAGAAAATTAACTAAAAACACCTGTGAATTATGGAAAAAAAAGAATCCAATTATAACCATACTTGTTTTTAAAGCAAAAATAATATACAACAAATCATGTTTTATGAATTCAAAGTTATATTTTATTTTATTTTTATTGTTGGATCACCTATGTTAGACCAAATTATAATGTAACGACTATTAAAAGTGCATATATACTCTTGGATGGCAATATAATAATTATTAAAATATAGCACACAGATTTTTGAAAAGTTCCATAAATCAACAAAATTAGAGAGATGAATGTGGGTAAAAATCAGGTTAAGTAATCTTGAATTATAGTAAATATAAAAATAACCGTTAAAAGTAAGCTATACAGAATACGTAATTATAAAATAATACAAAATTACAGTTTATTAAATAAAATTATTCAAAGTAGTCTTAGTGTTAAAATATTATAAATAATAAAATACATAAAAATGATTCTTTAAGAACCTATAATTATGCTAGATTCTATAATTTAATTAAGTAACAATTACTTTAAATTCCAGACACAAACACACAGAAAAAAAAACTTTGCATGTTTTGATAAGAGTCTTGTATAAATTTATTTTTCATAAAACAGGATTTACAAAATTTATTCAGCAAAAATTTTGAATTAATCAATCAATGCACTATTAATGGTGGGTGAAGTTTAAATAATGTTTTTGACCTGGTGAACAAGCCGTCTTCAAGCACAGACAGTTGAAAATAAAATGCCAATGTTGGAAGACCGAATAGATCCCAAAGGGGTAGACAATTGAGGTAGGTGGATTATGACGACAATGACTAATGTAAAAGACTAAGGAGATTGCCAAGCAGACATAAGAAGAATGTACGCTTTCCCACTGTTTACATACACCGATATTCCACTTTCAACTGTCCACGTCCAAAGACAGCCCACTAACAGGGCAAAAAAATTTAGCGTTATTTAAACTTTGCCCACCATTAATCACATTCATCTCTATAGTTTTGTTGATTTATGAAAGTTTTCAAAAATCTGTGTGCTATATTTTAATAATTATTATATTGCCATCCAAGAGTATATATGCACTTTTAATAGTCGTTACATTATAATTTGGTCTAAAATAGATGATCCGACAATAAAAAAAATATGATATTTTAAATTCATAAAATATGATTTGTTGTATATTATTTTTAGCTTTAAAAACAAGTGCATCAATTAATTCAGATGAACAACAACAGTGGCTAGTCATTACTTAAGTAACATATTCTATTTCCTAAAGCAACATAAATGGCCTTAAGGTAGCCCAATAAGAATTCAGCAGTTTGAGTGAATATTTAAATACAATATATCTTTATGTATCTGTAAACCAACAAAAACTTCCAATCACAATATACCATCAAAAGGCAACCGATCTTAACGATATCTTGTTCAGATAAATATAAGTGTATTAAACTGTAAACATGACATTGAAATAAACTAGTTCATTCTTTTTATAGAATGTTAAAATTGTGTAAATAAAATTCATTTCCTATGATTAATATATAGAAATTTACTTATTTTCGTCATTTAGTTATCAAATAAAAAAAGTAAAAATGAAGGAAATAAGATTTATAATCTTTTAAGTAATAAAAAAAAAATAAAATTTTGCATTAGTTCTATAAATGTAATAGTCATTATAGTGAGTTAATATGCAAATCTATAAGGACAAATATTAAATAATGCAGCTAATCTCATCAATTTACATATACCGTACATTTTATGCATGCTTGTTAACTGTCTAAAATACAGTAAAAATAAATATTCCTATCAGTATCGTATTGCAATTTTTATGCAAGGAAGTCACATTCGAACCTGTTTCTGAAGTTCTGTTTTGCAGTACTTTGCAATTTTAACTTCACATGTTAAAGAAACAGCATTACGAAAATCTATACTACACAAGCGGCAAGTTTACTATCCAATGCATCATCTTTTATGTGAAATTATAATGCTCTCAGATTTAAGAAGCTATATTATAAATCAACAAACTGTTTGAAATTCAGTGGTAAAAAAATAATCAGTTGAATTCAAAGTGTTTTCTAATAATAAGCATTCATTACTTAGACCCAGATAGTTATGCAAAAACACTTTCCCAGTATGTAAATCCTGTGCTAAATGAGATTAATGACTAGCATGTCAAAAATACCTTCGAAAAAATAAATGCTTAATTTGAATGAAGTTTCATATTTCCTTATACTGTAACTGCATAAACTCTAAGTTAGCATATATTGCATATTTAAACATTTCTGTAAGAAATTTATATCGATTCTTTGACTTTATAGCAGTGGTTTCCAAACTTTCATTGTACATCATAAAAAAAATCATGTTGCACAATGTGAACAGATTTAGGTTTTTCTATTTACTGTAAGTGCTATCATTTATCACAAGCAAAGGAAAGAGCATCAATGATTAGTATGAAAACTGTCAATGACGTTAACACTATTTAAATGAATAAGCAAAACATATGGATTAACAAAATACAAGTTCATTCGACAATGTACAAGCTCATCATCAAGCAAATCATTTCCAGAATGATAAATTAATGTGTTACATTTTCAGATTTAGTTCTTTAAGTATTAATACTGACAAACTTTGACAAGCTGCATTATATATTATTTCAAACTAAATTAAATGTATTTCTAGAGAGTAAAATGATATACAAATGAAATATTTAATAAAGTATGAGAAGTTATCAAATTTCTTATTTGAAATTAGATACAATAATCTCAAACATCAAATTAACTACTTAGTACTGTGTTGTCTAAATATATAATTTCAGTAATTTTGTCTGTCTTCTGAATATATAATTAGAATTATCTTACTGAAAGATAGTTTTTAACAAAAATTAGTCATAAAATAACAATATGCACAAAAAGCACCTTTGCATAACTATTTAGGTTGTGCTATTTTCATGTGCATTTGATATGTAGAAACAAATTAGATGACTTCACTAGTTAAAAAATAAATATAGTTAAATCTAACAAAATGTTTGAATGGATCTGAAACCAAAAGTTTAAAAAGGTTCACACTGTCATACAAATGAACAAATAATAATCAAAGCAAAATGTTGTATGCTTCGTATTACATGATGCAAACAGTTAGCGTACAATTGGTTGAGAACATTTCAAATACTAGTCATAAAAAGATTCATGTAAAATCCACATAAAAATGGTTCAAAATGAAATTATTGATAAGAGGAAAAACATGATGCCAACAAGCCAAAAACATGCATTGTTTTCTTTTTATTGCATAATGTTGTTTTGTTGTTAAAATTGATTACCACTTAAAATAGCTGCTNGAAATTTTCGTTACACATCAACAAAAATTCAACCCGGGCCAACACGCAACAGAAAGAAATTTCGAAATTGGATAAGTTTATTTCATCGAAAATGCATCGTGGACGACCTCATGGTTGTGGCCAGCGAAGTTTGAACAATTGCGCCCAAAAGCAGCAATACCAAAGAAGATTGGAAAATGAGAACGAGACATGTCTTGAGCATCAAAGTGATTCCACCTAATTAGTAGTGAGTCTCCGAGACATAGTCTTGTCCAAATACAGTTTTGCCATTTTAGTTGTTAATCATTACTATTACCAACATATGCTATACCAGATACTCAAAAAGAACATCATGTATTTTTGTACTATAAAATGCTCGGTCCCTCTATAGTAAGTATTACAATTAATGTGATTGATTTATATTTATCAAAATTCTGGTCAAAATACCTGATGGAAAAACAACAGAATCTCTCTTCTGTTTGAAGGACTGCCCACAAATGGTCTCTTGCATAACAGAATACAAACATCATGAACTGTTTATAGTTCATGATGTTTGTATATATATAGTTCATGATATAGTTTAGGTTTAATATAAACAAAAATGTCTCAAGAAAAGACTAAATTTATTGAAGTGAAACTAAGAAAACAAATGGATAATTACAATCTGATATTTCTAAATCTGTCAGAAAAGTTTTATACTATATAGTTTGTGGGAAAAAACTTTCATTTAGCATTTAGTCTCACAGATCCACAACAAAAATATTAAAATTAAAAAAACCTTCAGCAGCAACTACTAAAACAATGTGCAAGACAACAGTCTAAATCAGATTTGCATTTAGCATTAATATCAGCAGATATTCCTCTTTACACATTGAAAAACCCAATCAAAAATTTTCTAAAGAAATACACTCAAAAAAACTCATTCCAGATAAATCTAAATTCCTAAAGAACTATGTTCCCTTTTGTTAAAAAGAAAGTCTAAAAGAAAATACATCAAGTGCAAAACAACTACTGTATATTTGGATATCAACTGATGAAACAATGGATTCAATAGAACAATATACAGCAAGTGCAACTGATGGTGTTTTGTCACCTGAATGTTTCTGTACCATTCCTTTTGGTAATGAATGATTTAGGAAAAAACCAATCATCAGAGCATAACTAAAATTTCCATCGATGCTTTGGATATTTTTGTGGCTCAAGGGAATCCAACGATTCCAATTAATATAGAACATTTCTATTTGTCAGCAACACTGCTCTATACATGATGGCTGCAGAAGGTTTGAAATCTTAAATACAGAGCTTTTGTACCTTATTTGTCTAGCTCATGATATGCAGTATGCATGAAACTATACAGGACCAATATTCAAATATAGATTCACTGGTAGCAAACATTAAGAAAATATTTCCAAGATTCCTATTGAAGTTCAAAAGCTTATCTCTAAATTACCTGTACTCCCCCCAACCTCCTATCACACATTGGAAGACACAATTACAGGCAGTATTTTACTATTTAGACAATTTTGATGAAATAAATGTTGTAGATATCTTTAAACTCAATGCTGCTGCTGTAATTAGGCACTCAAGAATTTCTCAACATAGGCTCAATAAAAAAATTTCTAGTTTATGGAAAACTAGAAGTGGCAAGATCCAATAGCCAAAATAGCAAAGAACATGCTGAAGGACATACTTCAAAGAAGTTCAGGATTCCAAACTACATGTAATATTTAAGATACCTGTACCTGACATCATGGCTAATATATCAAAGCAAATATGATACCGCTGGAAGAAGTGTCATGTTCCCAGTTTTCCTCAATCACTTCCTGCAATCTGGAAAGCATTTCTTCATAAGATTTCTACAAGATAACTGCAACAGCTTTGAATTTTCTAATTTAAAGCACATTTATGTCACTTACTCCAATGCAAAATTATCCAAGTCAAAATAGATGCTTAAAAATCATTGCATTAATAAAATCCAATAATTTTTAGTGCAAATAATTATATTTTAACACGATTTTTTGTACTTTTGTTCTTTTATCAGTGAATATTTCAGACAAGCAATCAAGTCTTCTGAACCTAAAGAAATTTTAACGATTATTTCACCACTATCACTTATTGCTATCTTCAATTACATGTCTACTCAACTCAATTTCTTAAGTATTAAAAATGTAGTAATTAGGATAAATATTTTATAATCATTGATTTCCTATCCTCATAAAGTGCTCAACCTTTAAAAATTCTTAAATTTTTAAAACAACAGTACACAAATGTCAAATTATTTTGCAAATTTTCCTTCCACAGATAAAGAAGCATTACAGTATTCAAAAAACTCTTCTTTGCTCAATTTTAAATGAAGTCAGTACATTCAATTATCTACATAAGCAATGTACATACATTGATAGAGCATATAGCACGTATGATTATAATATGAAAAACTTTTACAATAAATTTTGTTATTTTATACATGCAAGAAGTGAGATTTTTATTTTAAAATATAAACTATATTACAGATAAATGAATGGATTAGCCTAAAATAGCCTCTATTTATAGCAATCCTAAAATAATTCAATATTTTCAGTGTATTAAACTGGCAATTTAAGTGAAATGTTATGTTAGAGCACCAACCCCTTCATAAAGGGTGTTATTCTACATATTATACATGCTGATAAAAGTGACTTGATAATGCGCACTTGTATTAATACTTTTTTTAAAACTCTTAAATTTCATGCATTTAAATACATATAATTGCATGCATACAATTATACATATTTAAGATAAAAAATAATACATTTAAGATTAAAAAAAAACATCTACCTAGAATTAATATTAAATCAACTTTATTCAAATTTCATTATGCTTTTTCTTATTATCCAGGCATAATTTCAAAATAATGAGGAAGGAAGTTAATTCTTGATTAGCTACGATAATGAAAGGAAAAACCGTGAATGCATTTAAGTATATAAATTACATTTTATATCATTTACTTTGTTTAAATGCATCTTAAGAATTTACAATGTTTACAAAAGAAAAGAAAAATGAGAGCAAAACAATAATACTATTAATGTAATTATAGACATAATGGACATAAGCAACTTAATTACAGTTATTGAAAATACAACCAAATATTTTATAGCAATCCTAAAATTGGAAGTGAATTATTTATCGCTATTATATAAATCTTGATAAGGTAATAAATTATTGATTCCTTTATCATGCAGACAAAAAAAGGCGAGGGGAATAAAAATATAACACTATCTACGCATATGAGTAATATATTATTTATTAGACTACGCAACTGCTTCTGTATAAACACAAATACAAACCACCACTCCGTTTATACAACTACTTAAACAAAACAATACTACTAATCCGAAGTGCGTAACTTCCTCTCACCTGTTTTATAATTTCGTACTTAAACGAGCAAGAATATTAATAATTAAAATTTGCCAAAATTTTTCCTTATATATTTTATTTAATTGTTTCTATTTATTACATAAAAGTAAAATCAGACAATTGAATACATTTCCTGTTACTTTTTAAATACAGAATAACTCAAACAGATAGTTGTAGGTATTACAAATACTAAAAATACATTCATTTGAATACAACGTCCAAGACATTTCAATAATCAATAAGCGAACGTTGATATCAAGTATAATGAGGTGGTCAGTCTTTTCACTTACAAAAGGATCCTTAACATGTGATCTGAAACATCAATAGAAGGCTTGTTCAATAACTGCATATAAATTCTTCTAAGTACGAATGTTATTAAATTTTTTTTTTTATACTACTGTAATTGTGTCTACTAGTTTTTCTTCTTTCTGCACTTTTATGACCGATAACAGGTTACAATTTATTTCATGACTAGAAAAGGAATATTTGTTCTGCTTGCTTATTAACCCTTCGAGCGTAAATGATGACATTGTTATGCCAAAGGAAATTTTCGGCAGACATTTTACATATGTGTAGGAATGTATTTCCTTTATATTAACCAAAAAATTATTCTGTGATTAAACAAAAAATAAATTTCACACAGATTTTTATATAGAAATTTTATATCATCTTGTATATTCGAAATATTAAAACAGACGATCATCGCATCGGTTAAAGCGTAAATACAGGAAGTTTGAATTTCTAGTAAAATATTTATTTTCATTAAAAAATAAATAAATAAAAATACTACATCACACAGGTGCTTGAACCTTAAAACTGCACACAAATGACCTGAAATGCCACTAGTTTAACCAGGTTTAACTTTGAATCTATTCTGGCAATTTCAATGCTCAACAAAAGGAAACATCAAATAAAGCCAATTGTTTATGTTAATAATTAGTTTATATCTAAGACAGTAGCAACAGTTAATGGATATAACATTGGGAGCTAAACTGATACTTCATAGTAAGTTGATAACCTAAGAGTTCAAAACCCAGTCTTTTATTTACGGAGTTAAAATGTACAAAGTTTAATATATAATCTACAATAACTATATATTTTTAATTTTAAAACATTAAAATTTTAAAAATTTATATATAAAATCAGTCCTATTTGCATGTATATTAAAAGCAAATATTTGATAGATAAATATTTATTAAGCAACTTTACTAATGTATATATTTTAAAATAGTTTACAGAGAAAATAATGAAAATAATAAAACAAAAAGGCTTACAAATCAATATTCTATAATTATATATTATTAATCACAAAATCACGACTAAAAATACTGCATTGATTAAAAAAAATTTAAATTTTTAATCTTCACTTAGATATTCTGCTGAAGCAGCAGCAATAATCAAAATATACTAAAACACATCTTAAACAGAAAATTATCATACAAATTTTTACTGCTTCTCTTTCGTATCTGTAGAATATTAAAGAAGTTTTTAGTACAAAATTTTAGAAATTTGACCAGTTATTGATGCATAAAACAAAAATTAACTACAGGAATGAAAAATAAAAATAAAAATCAAATTTAATACGATATTATGGAGTAGAATTTTAAACTCTGAAGAATGGAATTCGGTACTTTTATCGAGACCGTCTCGATTATTACGCAAGCAAAAATAATCTAGTCAGAGCATAAATTATTTAGCGACTCGTTGATTAAAAAGTATTTTTCTAAATCAATATTTATACAAAATATGAAGTATAATCTGTGAAGTTTTATTTTCTAAAAGCCATTTTTTAAATGTTATGTTTACTAATTTTAAACAAAAATTAGACCATTTATAAATACTAAAGATTTCAGATAAATTAAATAAAAATAATACAAAATTATAATAATAAAAAGAAATGAAACTAATGTATAAAAAGATTTAAAGACAAAGTCTAAGATTTGTATGTTACTAATTGGTTTATCAGGACAATTATTTTGCAAGTGCTTTTGCATTTAAAAATACATAAATTTATTTGATAAACTTTTGGATTTCTTTAGAAATATGAAATAAAATTATAACATATGTTTACATTAACAAGGAATTAAAATTATACTCAATTTACCAAACAAATATGCACAACAAGATTATCAAAAGCATCCTTCTCATCACGTCAGGGATTTACATAAAATATAAAAAAGGAATCGGCACATAAAATCTATAATAATTGCAGTCAAAATAAACAAAGTATTATTAAATATAATTGTAATTGTTTTCTTCAGAAAACAGGATTTAGTACTAGTAAATCAAGCAACAGGTAACGCGCACCAGTAAAAGGTTTATAGATACATGGTTGTGTTACAAGCAAAAATAAACAAAAGACTACATTCAAATTGAGTAAACATAAAACATTGCCATTTTAGAGCAAAATAATTTATCCAATAAACTTATAATGCTAATTAAAAATATGCTCATATCTAGATATTAATTAACAAGTTAAAACTAGATGATTTCCTATTTAAATAGACAAAACTTGGAAGGATTTGGGTGTAAAAGGTACACAGAATTATCCTTATTAATAGGCTACACTACCTAATGTACTGTACATCTTATGAAATGATCATAAGTGTCAATTTACCCTCATGCAGTAAAAGCAAAGTCAGACAGAAAACCCTGTAATTTTGTGTGATAATGAACAAACAACAAAAGAATTTGTTTGCATCTCTCTTAAAACTAGATTCACAAGAGTTACCACCTTTCAATTATCAAAAGCATCCTTCCCATCACACAGTATCGGTGTAAAGGCTGCATACAAAAGCAACAATAAGCTATAATGATAATCATAAAATAAACTTTTATAAATTCTCATTAAATAATCCGATGACACTAACTTTTACCAAAAAAAGTATAATAAAAAAAAATAAAAAATAAAATAGAAAAGTTGCTAAAGTAATTGCCTAACTAAAATCAAATATATACTGTGTTTTTTGTAATAAACACCACAGCCAAAGACAAGAAAAGCTACAGACATCCTTTAATAGTAAGTACAGTCTATTGAAAGAAGAGAAGGATTATTATAAAATTAAAAATTGCACTCTACATATGTTGAAATATTGTGTGTGTGTGGTGTTGCATTGATGTTCAATAATAATAAAACAACAAGTTTTTCCAGATTTATTCCGTAGATACACAACCAAATGATTGCCTTAAATATACACATGCATGCACAAAAGATATCAAGGTGTTTAGCTGGCAGAAAAGAGGGTAATGGAAAGGGGGAGGGAGAGGAGATAGATAGTAGAGATAGATAGGATCCCTCTGAATGGCATATGTATGGCTACTGTACACTATGTTTGATGTTGGCATGCAGTTTCTAAGCTGCAAGGCAGTATTTTCCCCAAAGGGTCTAAAAGAAAACCCAAGTGTAGCAAACACCAATAATCGAGTGCTGCCACAAATAGCTAAGTGTTGAAGTTAATGCCAAATGCCTGTTAGTAGGAAGAATATATATATATACACACACACACACAAAATATTACAATACGGTGTACGAATTCCAGACTTTTACCGAACATTTCACAGTCGTTCAGTATATCGGCAATCAGAAACCACTTCGAAAGGAAATCATTTCAAGAAGGAAGTACAACATAGATTGTGCAATAATTTAGAAATTTTTAATTTATATTTATAAAATTTAAAGGAAGTAAAAATATAAAATGTAATTCCTAAATAACTTTAAAAATCATTGCATAGATATTTAGTAGCAGTTACCTTTAGGTCATTCATATATAAACGTGTATATAGACAATTTACCTAAAGTTAACTCCTACCCAAACTTCAAGCACGAATTGAATGAGTAAAGAACCATGTTACATCAATTTTCAATGGAGTCAGACAAGTAGATCTCACCTACAAGGAATTTATATTAAAAATTCAAGCAACAAGACAAAAAGCATATAAAATTATAAAAATCCCATTCGTTTAAAACTCTAAAAAAGGAATTAAATTCGTCTAAACTACGCCGCGACGAATAATTTTTTTTTTTTATAATTTTTTTAGGCCTAACTTACTACGCACGAGAAATGAAGAAAAAGCGTTAAATCCACTCACCTATCGTCGATATAAAAGTCGTATTGAAAGCGTCGTCCGAAAACCTGAACAATATACAAGTCTTTCCCACGCCCGAATCACCGATCAGGAGTAATTTGAAAAGCAAATCGTAGGTCCTCTTCGCCATGTTGAATAACAACACGGCCGAATGCTTAACAACGGGATAACAGTACCGAACTTACGGATTATAATTAATACTATTCGTTCTTAAGTTAACTAACGATATACCGTAACGTATATACTTAATAAATTAGATAAAATTAATTGTAGAATTTTCCTTTCCGTTTCTGCTATCTCCGCATTCGACGGCAGACGATTAATCAGCATTTGATCGGACTTTTCTCGCTACTCCGTACGAACCTAACATGTACCGTAAGCGAGATTTTTGATTGATTGCGTCATTTGCTCAATATCGTCTGGTTACGTGATGTCGTCTGGATTTGTTGTGTTGTTATTATTACTGTTATTATTATTATTATTATATTGTTATTATTATCGCCGCTCGATTTTATTTTAATATTAAAATAAACTGAAAAGTTGTAATTTTCGTCTACTTTTATTTTTATTTTTCGTATAATAAAGATAATTTTGTCTTATCATAAGAAAAACGCCATTCTTAAGAAATTATATTAAAATTTTNACTCCTCTGGTGAAAAATAAATTCTTGTGGTTGCATGAAACTGAAGTATGTGCGAAACTAACTGTACTTAATGGTCTTTACATCCTAAAGTGATTAAAACCAAGTTGCTATCTGTTAAATATCATTAAATATTCTAACAAAAACAAATTTTTTATCTTCTGCGTACTGAGAAATGTGTTTTTCACACAACAGTAGTAATTGCAACACCTGTTTGGAAAAATGCAGGAGTCTTCAACGCTTTTAATTGCTGTCAGACCTGCAATTTTCTCTCTTGGTTCCTTCTGCTCCTGGAAAAAATAGAAGGAATTCCGTCCTGTCTTAGTGTTGGCTGTAAACGTTTCTCCGTTACAGTTTTTACGTTAAACTAGTACTAATGCCNAGATACGTTATTTAAAATTTTAAATATATGACGTCATTTTCCGTCTTCATTTAAAAAAATTTTTAAAGCAATATTTTTCTTGTCTTGCAATTTTCGTCGCTGAAATAATACTTTATCCTTTAGCTATCGCGGTAGAATAAATTGTTTATATTATATTATCGCATTCAACATGCGATGTGGACTCTCTAAATATAATTAATCACGTCCTGATTCGAATATAAATATTAGTTCTAATTTTAGAAAAAAGTTTTTAATTTGTAATGAATACCTTTTCCGAAAGATGGCGCTAATCTGTAATAGTGCCATGATTACTAGAATATAAGGTTGGAGAACTCTTTCAAAAATTGCCACCAGGGCGGTGCTATCAGCAACTTGGGCCTATTTTCATTCAGTGTATGGCTGCGTTTCTTTATGCAGCGAGAGTGCAGCGTAAATGACGTCACGAGAAGCTATCGCTACACGTCGCTGCATCATAGTTTAGAAACGCTTTCCGCTCGAGCAAAACATGGACGTTCATAATCTATCCTTTAATTCCAGTTACAGCCGAAAATAGTGCTTTAGTTAAAGAACTACAATATTTAAATAAAACCCAAGGAGTGATGAGGAAAGTCAAAACGATTTAGTAGTTGTAGGTATTTTTGTATTCGTTAAAAAAGGTCGATAAGGATTGGAGGCAAACGTCTTTCGGGTATAATTGGAGGCAGTCGCTGATGTTGAGAAGATGATTTTTTGCAAGACTATTGTTAGAGAGGATTCTACCCCTGATGTCGTCAAATTTTGAGCACTCGTTGAGGCGGTGTATGGTTGTATCAGTTTTATTTGGGCAGTATTTGCACTGGTTAGTGGTGCAGATGTTGCGAGTATAAAGAAAGTGGTTAGTAAGCAAAGAGTTTGTTCTAGCGCGATTAATGAGGACGTTGATACGGCGGTCCGTGATGTCAGGAATAGAGATATCTGATGTGTTAGAGAGCCAAGGGTAGAGAGATTTTTTGGGGTAGGTGTTCCATTTGTTGTTCATATATTTCTCGTTGTCGGACTTGATGAGAGAGTTGAGGTCTTCGACAGTAATATAGTGGGTAATGGTAGAGTTGGGGGGGTTGGCGAGTTTGTCCGCTTGTTCGTTGATGGGAATGCCTTTATGAGCCGGGGTCCAGATAAGCTTGGTCTGAAGGTTAAGGATATGCCTTTGGTTGAGGATGGTGTTAATGGTTTGGATTAAGGTAGAGGACTTCTCATGTTGAGCGTGGAGAGCCTTAAGAACCGATTTCGAGTCCGAACAAATGATGGCATCTTCCTTATTGTGGGTAACATGATGGATTGCCTGAAGGATTGCGTATCCTTCCGCAGTGAAAATCGTGGCCTCAGGGTGGAGAGAGAAGTGGGCCGTGATGTTGCCTTTTTTGTCAATAAAAGCCGCTGTCACGGTGTTGGAGGTTTTCGACCCATCAGTGGCAACGATGGTGTTGATATTTTGCTGCTCCTCCCATTCTTTAAAGGACTGTTGGATGAAAATGTCTGGGAGATTGGAATTTTGGAAGGCAAGGTCGTCGAGATGGATGTTGTGGATGGAGGCGTTGGTGATGCTGGACGGCTTTAACGGAAGATTGGATGGTTGAATGTTATGCAGGAGAAGCCATGAGCGGGTGAAGTGAATGAACGGAATCTTGACAAGAGAGGCGCCAGAATTGTTGTGTATGTTCTGAATCATGGAGTGGAAAAGGAGGTCAGAGGTAGCTTTCTTGACGTAGGTGCAGTATTGTTTAATGATGCATTTGTGGAAGCGGCATTCGAGGGAGGTTTTATTTGCGGCGCGGAGTGTAACGGTGTTGTTAGTAGAGATGGGAAGACCCAGGCTGTGTTTAATGTATTGGGTTTGGATGGACTCTAAGGTGTGGCGCTGTGTCTTGGTGAGAGTGGCAATACTGGGGATGGTGTATGTAATAATACTACCAATGGTGCTGTTAGCAATGCAGAGGAGGTCAGTCGG
>NW_019384517.1:751799-807345 GCF_000671375.1 Centruroides sculpturatus
TTACGTGTCTGCTTGCACAGAAGCATGTCGCGACGTGAATCTCCCCACCCAATTCTTACACGATGACACACATTTCGTGTGTTTTCCGTTAGCAGTTCTGTTCGAACAGTTGGAGTAAAGAATATAGTAGGCTACTGCTAGCAAAACAATGCCAAATATGTAATCACTTTCGGTAATCCGGCCACTTTTGGTAATCCGACACCCCTTTGGTCCCATACCTGTCGGATTATAAAAGCAGCTGTATCCGTTAAATACCGATCTGGAAGTTGTTCTAATTTTGGATTTGAAAAAACGGGGTTAGCGCGATATGTACAAACCCCATATGTACAAAGGAGCTAGCGCGATATGTACAAACCCCGTATGTACAGAATGAAGACACTCCATACACCCCAGTTTGGGGCAGAGTTTGACCATTGCACTTGGATCGGAGTGCAATGATCAAACTCTGTAGTGAGATGTGGGCCGCAACGTTGTCAGAGGTGCCGCCGAGGCCCGCATCGCCGTAAGACGTGCTGCCAAAGCCTGCATCGCTCTGAGGTTGAAGTCAGCCCACACCCCACACATGGTATGGAGTGGAGAAATTTCTGNAATGTTTACGATAAAATGTACTTTTCGTCATACTGACAACGATAGGAATATTGTCGAGTTTTCTTGTGCATTCTTGACAATGTTAGGGCCCCCTCAATCGCGGGGCCCCGGTGCACAGCATCCGCCGCACCCCCCCCGATGGCCGGCCCTGGTTATTATACATTATACCGACATTATTATACTACTGTCGATAGCAGAATATTGCATCCAAAACGCCTCGTTTTACTTTTGCACTCTTTTCAAAATTTGGATCATTCGCTATAATTTGATCAACGACTTTTTGACGCTGTGTCATCTGATATTAAATATATCAGTTATTGTTATCAAACTTTTACTAAGGAAATCTGTAGCAAGTTCTTTGGGTTCTTCGTTTTCAGAATCTCTATTTTCCAGTTTTACGTGAATTCCTTGTTCTGTCAGTTCATGAAGGTCGTCGTTGCTAAGGTTATCACCGGAAACCTGCGGTAACTCCTCAATGTCCTGCTCGTCTACATCTCCTAGTCCTGCTGTATCAGCGACCGGATGGCCGAGCGGTCAAGGTGGCAGCCTACCGCTCTGGGAGACCCGGGCTCAAATTCGAACGGGTCGAAAAATCCCAGGAATTTTTCGGGGGGTGGTCCGTTCGGATATGTCGGACTCCGCCCCTCACCACCCGGCAGCCCATTGTGGGCCTGGCCGAACCCATAATGGGCTTGCAAAAAGAGGCCCTCTTAGTGCCCACAGGGTGGAGTTTTAAAAAAAAGTCCTGCTGTATTGATTAGTTTGACAACTTGCTCAACTAAACGATACAGCGATAAACTCTTCTTGTTGGGAATTCTTGGATACCTTCAGTGATAACTTCTTCCACACTCCGTTTTTGCATTTATCAAGTAATTCTTGCCAAGCGAAGACGATATTGCCTATGGCATTTATGATGTTATAATTTTTCTAAAATTGCACAAAACAAACGGAATTAATGGAAGTACGGTGCTACGACGAATTAGCATCTTTTGCTGATTGGTTCGTGTTCGTAAATAATCGTATTATATACGAATCAATGAATTGCCGCGATAATTTGAATCAGCGTAAATTTTGAGCTTTTTTTAGGCTTCGAGCAGACCGCGTTATATCGCATCAGCGTTAAGTGGGGTCTTACCGTATTTATATTTTCGCTCTAAGGGAGACGTAATATAGCTTGAATTTTATACAATGCATATGTTTCCGTCCCTCACCACCCGGCAGCCCAATTGTGGGCCTGGCCGAACCCATAATGGGCTTGCAAAATGAGGCCCTCTTAGTGCCCACAGGGCGAAAAGAGTAAAAAAAAAAAAAAAATGCATATGTTAAAGCACTTTGGTAGCATTAGTTGGCATGCAATCAAACCACAATCATTCACAACATATCTGTCTGAGAAATATCTATATGCCGAGTTTTGCTGTAATCGTAAACTTTCATCTGGAGTTATATACAGTATATAATAAAATTTAAAAAATGGTACTAATATTCTAAGTAGCGTGTCTTTAAATGATTCTGCTGTATTCAACATTTTGTATTTGAAAAATTGATCAGAAACGAACGAATAATATTTCATATTGTAAAGCCCTGGGCTGGGATGAAAATAATTTATTTAACCATATATCCAAACAAAAACGAATTTTGAGCTTCGCGATTAAAGTTAAGGGAACTAAATTATAAAGAGAAAAAATAAAATTATTTTAAAATTAATATTAAAACCAAGCGGTAAAAAATGAGAAAAAATGGTAAATTAAATTCATTATAAGACAAGATGAACAAAAAAAGAAAATGTTCCAGAGGCCGAGTGGTCTTCGTTGCCGCACTTGAACGGCCTAGCCATTGAACACTAGGAGTTTGGTCGTGAGTTCGCGTTTCGCTGGGAGGGACGGACTGGCAGCATGCCATTTTCAAGGCATTCTTTCCCCCGCGCGTTTCTTTAAGGCCGGTTCTTCGGTTGGCCTACAAGACTCTCAGAGTAAAGGCGGATAGCCGCTGGACTCCATATGAACCGCCTTCTATCGACAAAGACAAAAGAAAATGTTACTTAAGATACGAGGTTCGTTCAACACGGAACGAAAGACTGTGTCGAATTGAGTTAATAAACAATTGTCTTTCTTGCGAACGGATCTGGTCTAATTTCACCTGGAAACAAAGACTAATCGGGCCGAGAAAGGGAATTAATAACCAATAAAATAACGATTTGCGAGACAACAATTTATTTAAGCCCAGGCAACAAGGAAACTCGGATCTTTGCCGTGGCGTCTCACGAGGCTATGTCCCTCGCTGGGGTGTTTTCCGTAAGGTTCATCTTTGTCCTTTGCCGATGTATCCTTCATTGAGAGAACGTTTCCTGTTCGAGAAGTTTTCTTAGAATGCAACATCCGGTCAGCGATAGGAAACCACTTTCGTCTCCGGACTTTCCTCTTCTTCTCTCGAAGACTGCGCGCCGAAATATACAAGGACTACAAATACAACCCTTTGTGACAATAATACTTTTATTGTAAGTTAATTGTGTGATAAACAGGTCGCGTTGTTTGTAAACGAGGCATCGATCTCTGACTCAACTGCTCCCACATGTCGTTGACTGTTACGTGTCGGCAGTTCATATGATAACAATATCTAAATATATAAAATTGCTTGTCCTGACTGACTGACTCACTGATTCATCATCGACCAGAGCAGCTTAACCTAAAGAGGTGAAATTTGGTAGACAGTTAGGGCACGTCATGGAAACGCGCATCAAGAAGGCAGTGGCGTACCGTGGGTGTCAGCCGCCCGGGGCGGAGGAAAATTTCGCTCCCCTTATTTAGGTATTTCAATTTAAAATACCAAAATTCAGCTTTGTCACAGAACAAGCAATGAAAAATTCGGTGGTAGTGCAGCGACCTATTTAAAATAGTTCTATTGGATATTAGTGGTGTATATGAACGCGAATGAATCGTACAAGCAAAAAAAAGGTCAACAGGTTTCGCAGGAATTCCTTGGACGAAAAAGTTATTAGTTCACCCTGCGAGCCGATTCCCGGACTGTAAGGACGATAGCACTATCATAGGCGCGATGCAAGTATAGATTAGGATGTTTCAAATTTTTACAAGATATTATCGTTATTTATTGTGAAATTTTGCCGCCCCCTAAAAGGTAATTTTGCCGCCCCCTAAAAGGTAATTTTGCCGCCCCTAAAATGTGCCGCCCCTAAAATGTGCCGCCCGGGGCGGGCCGCCCCTGCCGCCCCGACTACGGTACGCCACTGCAAGAAGAGATTTTTCGAAATTCCCTCGCGGGGGGAGAGGGAGATGATTAAGGCTTAACCGGAAGAACGGCTTCTACTGCACTATTTTAGATTCAATGTTTTGTTTTTATCTGCGTTTTAGTAGGGTATGCCATGGGAATGCACGTTAAGAAGGGATTTTTTAAAATTTCTCCGCGGGGGGAGAGGAAGAGCATTAAGGCTTAACTGGAAGAATGGCTTCTACTGTACTATTTTAGATACGATTTTTTGTTTTTATCTGCGTTGTAGTAGGGTATGCCATGAGAATGTACACTAAGAAGGGATTTTTAGAAATTTCCCCGCGGGGGGTGAGGGAGAGAATATAGTTTTCATCGAGTACTTAGGTGTATTAAATTAATAACATTTCAGACATTGTTATAAATATTTTTATCCATTTCGATTTTAAAAATGTTCGAACCGTTTTAAATTCGAATTTGTTATTGCATATTGGTTCGATTATAGAACGATTGTAAACGTTTCAGAAAATTGATCAAATTGAAAATAGTTCGTTTGATTCTCGGCAATTCTCATCATTCTCAGCGGTAGGTGTTATATAACAATTACTATGGTTATTGAAATATTGAATGTAAACGGGGTTTGCTTGCAAAACCTCCGCAGACGAAGTCGCGGGTAACAACTAGTATCTCATATAATCGTTATGTTTTTAAAGTTCTTTTCCCGCTATATGAAGAAGCGAGAAGAAGGCGAAAAAGAACTTTGAATATTAGTAACGAGTAAGTAATCCACACTAGTGCGCATTAACAAATGGTAAATATTCGGAAAATACCGACCTGGAAGTTTTTCTAATTTTGGATTTGTAAGGAGGGGGATAGCGCGTGGTATGTACATATATAAAAAATAAGACACCCTATAAGCCCCAGTTTGGGGCAGAGTCCGACCATTGCACTTGGATCCGAGTGCAATGATCGAACTGTGCACTGAGATGTGGTGGCCTGGACCCGCAACGTTGTCAGTTGTGCCACCCGGCTCCGCATCGCCCTGAGATTGCTGCCCGGGCCCGCATCGCCGTAAGACGTGCTGCTCGGGCCTGAGATTGAAAACAGACCCACAACCCGTACGTGGTATGAAGCGGAACAAAAATTTCTGCTTTGGCTGGTAATCCTTCCGCACCTGTCTTTCCCACTTCGATGAATAACATTGGTGTTTTAAAACCAGAAACCATTTATTTATAAACGCACTTCTCAAATCTTCAAGCTCTCTACAATATACCACCGGAAATATCTTTCTCGTATGAATTGTTTAAAAAATATATCGCTTCTTCCATAAATATTTTAAATTTCCCCCTGAAATTACATAGGTTGGTTGATATTGAGCGGGTGAAGCTTGAGGTTCTAAGCGATGCAGCTTTGGCATTAACGGTTGGACAGTTGGTGGCGCCGTCTAGTGGCGAAAAGACTTAGTATATTCTTGGAAGTAGTTGGCATTAGTTGTTCTTGGGCATAGTTGAATAAGTTGTAGTGGTAGGAAATCCCTTAATTTATTGATGTTTTTTTTGTTTGACTAATTTCATCCAACGAGAAATGAACCAAGCAAAGAAAGTGCATGTCCAGTGTCTTGAAATATCGCGCGGTCAACGATATAGTGAGGGGCAGGGCTCCTACGCCTGAGTTTTTCTACCCAGATTTGGATTTTTTGATTGTAATCTGAGTTGATAGGTTTTTTTCACAAAAATATCTCATTATCTGGGTTTTTTCGATAAGTTTTAATTTTAAGCTAAATTTTATTTTTATTTCTTGTGAGTAGGATAACATTTAATACATTTAAAACTCCTTAACGCTCGTTTTTTTCAAATTTTGCTCAGAAAAACATGTATATTTTTTATGTTTTGATAATAAATATTTATGTGGAAGTTAAACCAAATCTGATATTAGACAAAAATTAGAACTTTGCCGCGAAAAAATCGCCCCAAAACGCGTTTTTTATAGTAAAAGTACTAAAAACTAAAACACATAGCTCTAACGGTAAGTGTAAACACGTGTTGATTGTGTTTTGCGATTTTTTTCAGTGAGTACAACTGAGTGAAGAGTCAGTCTTCTGCAACGAGTTGGGCGATTCAGTAAGGAATTGGTATCAATGCTCTAATTCGTCTGCCCATGATATGTTTTTAAGATCTTTCAGAAGCAAATTTTATTTTTAACTTAACTCTTTCTGTTTGCAATTAAGAAGGCTATTTTAATGAGCAACCTGAGTTTGGTTATGTTTGCAATGGAATCGGTATTGTGTTGAGAAATAGGCAATCTGGATGGCCGAGTTACTTAAGGCGTATCCTATCACTCAGTGAAAACGGAGACAAATTCAGTAGAAAAAGCTCAGGAATAGTGTTGCAACGAATAGTACTGTATATTCGGCCTCAGGCCGAATACCGAATATTCGGCCAGGAGCGTGGCCGAATATTCGGTATTCGGCCTGAGGCCGAATATACAGTACTATAGTACTATAGTACTAAGTACTGTAGTACTATAGCTGAATATTCGGCCAAACTATTCGGCTTGATTAACGCACGTACGAAAATTGGCGCACAAACCGCATCACGGCAAGAACCCTGCTCTCCATTGGCCCGCTGTCACTACGCTTCGCCAATCGCGTTAATTCTTGACAGTTGTAGGGGACAGACAAGAGCGTCATGGCAGTATGCGATAAATGATTACAAATGTGGATAACAATGAAATAACCTACACGTGTAAATAACGGAAAAAGAACAGAGAAGGACCGCGAAGTAAAAATATGAAAATAAATATGAAATTGAGTTGATAACATAATCGAACAAGTCGAAACAGCTTATTGGAGCGAAATTTGCGGCCGTCAATGCCAAACAATTGTTGTCATAGACTTAGGAAAGCTAAATGCTTGTAATGAAAGTCACTTAGTGTGCACGGGCGAAAGCCTGGGACCGTTCGGGCTATCAAGCTGTTTGCAATCTGTGAAATCATAACTGTGACATATACCGACGTCCTATCTGTCTCTTTTCTCCGTTATCACCAGACTATGAGTCACGTAATTATAAAATGGAAAAACTACGACGGAAAAGTGACGAATCCAAAGTAACGTGAGCGCGTAGTATGATGTATTCATAGGCATACGTGGACTAGAGAGATAGAGGAAAGAGAAAGGAAAGAGCAAAGACGAGCGCTTAAAAAAAATAGGCAGGGTCAGACCCTCAGATGTGTGCGACGATTCTCGAACAAATAGGTGTGTACGTGTGCTGATCTTTGTATAAATTGTAAATACATGTGGCTAAAATATTATTATTTTTTTATTTTGTGCATGTTAAAAGTTATAAATAAATAAAAACAAATAACACTAACCCGATAACATTAAATCTAAATACGAAAATGATTAATTTACTGTGTTTTTGTTATTTCTTACTCCTGTTTTTAGGTATTCGGTATTCGGCCGAATAGTGATTAAATATTCGGTATTCGGCCGAATAGCGAAAAATAGGCCGAATAGGCAGAATACCGAATAGTAGCCGAATATTAGTTACATCACTACTCAGGAATCTTTCGGGGTGGTTTTTTCCGAATATATCGGGCCCATCTTCACCACTCTCTCGGCTAATTATGAGCCTGGCAGAATCTATGATAGGATTTTAGAAAAGACCTACTTTGTGCTCACAGAGGGGAAGGAATTAAGAAAAAAAAAAGGAAGGAACTCAACACATCCCGTGTAGCGGTAGGCTGAGACATTATTACGTGTTCATCTAATAGATTTGTTTGAAAGAATTACATTAATTGGTGAAAAAAATACCTTTAAATCAACAAATTAAAATTATTTCTAGAAATACATAACGCTCTAAAGGAATTATTTTTTTTTCAAATTTTTTTCATCAAATCATTTTATTTTTTTAAATTTTTATAATTTGAAAAAAATAAAATGGCGATGGCTACGAATTTTTAACATTATATTTTAAATAATTGATTTTAAGATTTATAATTAAAAAATAAATTTCTAAAATCAGCGTAAATGTAAAAGTTTGAAAGAATTAATTTAATACTCATATTATTCATGTAATAATTTGGTAAGTTTTTGGCGGATAATTTAATTAGTTTTAAAAGAAGTCGGCGGGATTTTAGTGCGCCAAATGTTAAATCAGTTTAATGTTTTGAAAGTTTAATTTTGATGTTCTTTTTAAATCTCTGCAGAAACAACTCGAGAAGAATAACACACATTAACCACATCTTCAGGTACGGAAAAATACATTTAAATATTTACATTTAATAGTAAATATTATAGTAAAATGTTAATTTGTATGTAATTGAAAATAAACGTTAGTGCCTTGATTGTGTATCCATTTGCATGACAACTGAATTAAAAGACATTAAAAGTTACCAAGCATTTCAATCAGATTTGTATGCATTTTTAGCATAGAAAAAAGGATTTTCACACTTGTAAATGAAGCCGTTGCATATTTCTTTTTTGTTATATATTATGTAAAATATTTTAAAATGGAAGCATATTTAAAATGGAATAATGAGAATATTCAAGAATATTTATGTGAATCGTTTGAGATCAAATGCATGTTTTTTTTTTGAAAATTAAAGCGTTTATTTGATGATTTCCTTTTCTTTCACAATTTAACAGTATACAGTGTACGTGTGCTAATTCTGCCTGTCAATTATTTGATATATCTTAGTATGATTGACTATATGCTTGTTTCCGTGAAAAATGGGCATATTCGAAATCTCTGCATCAATATCGTGAGATGCTTCCAGAAGTGATGTAACTGTTGGTGTTCTTTAGAGCAGTGTTCTGCAACCTTTTTTCTACTCACGGCACACATATGATTTGACATGATTCAACACGGCACACCAAAATGTTATTCCCCTCAAAAACGTGATATGATACTATTAATAAAATTTCGTAATGCCATAAACCTATTATTATTATGTTGAGTTTTGTGAGTTACACTAGGTTGACACTGATGGCTGTGTACTATGCCAGACCAGAGTCAAGGCATAGTAACTTCAAAACAAGAAAACAATTAAATAAGTGTGTCAGTGTGTGTCTGTATTCAGGAATTTCTTAACAATATGACATGCATTCAATATAGAGGCCTTCTGTAGTGCGATGTATGTGTTTCTATTCAATTTTGATGTTCCCAGGCTTTTGTGTAGCGTTTGTGGTATGACACCTGTAGAGAAGAGAACGACAAGTAGGCTACAATAAGCACCCTATCCATCCTCCACAGATGCCTTATTTCCTTGGTGAGTTCTGTGTACAGTACTTGCTGATTTTTTCACTGTATGTGTTTTGTACATTGTGTGTTTGGAATGGATATGTCTATAATGTATGTGATTTTATTGTGTTTGGCAATGAGTGTGATGTCTGGTCTGTTGTGGTAAATTGTTTTATCTGTGATTATGGCTATCGTAGTACATTTTGTGCATGTTGTTTTTCAATACTGTCTGTTGAATGCATTTGTAGTATGGTTGTTGATGTCTAATAATTTTTGTTTCTTTGCAAGCTTTTGATATATTGATATTTACTACTTGATTATGTTTATGTAAATAATCTGTCTGTGCCAAGAGCTTGCAACCAGAAGTGATGTGTTGTATAGTTTCTGGCATAATGTGACATTTTCTGCATATGTCATTTATGAGTGTTGTATCTTTGAGTATGTGTTTTCTGTAGTTTTTAGTATTTATGANGCTTGCAACCAGAAGTGATGTGTTGTATAGTTTCTGGCATAATGTGACATTTTCTGCATATGTCATTTATGAGTGTTGTATCTTTGAGTATGTGTTTTCTGTAGTTTTTAGTATTTATGACCTGATCCAGTATGGCAGTCATAAACCCTTTTGTCTCCCCAAAGAGGCATCCCCAATCTAACCAGCTATTTGACGCAGTTTTGTCAACAAAATCCTGGGCTAGGTCATAAGGATGCCTGCCATGGAGTGCCTTTCGAGCCCACGATTGCTTGATGATGTCTTATGCTTTTTATATGTTCTGTCTTGTCCATGTGATGCAAATGTAAGTTTAGTGGTGATTTTATTTGAGTCTGCTGGAGTTATTGCTTCGTGTAATTGTGATGTTTCTTGTTTTTTGTAGAAAAACTCTCGCAGTGTCTGTATTTGTTTGTAGTGAAGGTTTACTATGTGAATCAGGCCACGTCCTCCTTCTTTACGTGGAAGGGTTAATCTTTCTATGGCAGATTTAAGATGATGTTGTTTATGCTTAGTAAGTGTTTTTCTTGTTTTCATTTGGAGTTGCTCAAGATCTGTGTGAGTCCAATGTATAACTCCAAAAGAATAAGTGAGTACTGGGATGACATATGTGTTTATTGCTTTAACATCATCTTATTTCATCAGTGAATGAAATACAAGCATAAGAAACACAACAACTGTGATAAAAATATATAAATAAAAGTGGAAATTAATAAATATGTAAAAGTTCACTTCACATCTTTCACCTTGTGATGGCACACCGGTTGCAGAACACTACTCTAGAGAACACAAATGATGACTGCCATTTTCGGAGAGAAAAACAAGTAAAATGACAGATGATTTAAACTTCCATTTTACATTAAATTTATTTTTGAACTTATTTAAAGAGAGCGGCTTAATGAAAAATTAATATTTCGAAAATAGAAATAGGGATGAAGAATTTTTTAATTTCCGTACGATTTTTAAATAAATCAATCCTAAGATTACACTTTAACCCCTTAATGCCCAACTAAAACAAATTATGTAATGTCTTCTGTAAACATACTAGTATATTAAAATATTCTCTTAATGTACTAACTGAAATGTACTTTATTTGGGGTTTATTCATCAACAAATAAATAAAATTCAAAATTGTCAAAGCAAAATAGAGCTCTTACATGCTTTGTGATGGCTGCCATCTTCTTTGCTTGTGTATTGAGCACTGAAAAAGACTCTTGCAGTTTGCTGGAAGCACGCTGACAGCAACCGGAAGTCATCTGAGTTTTTGAACAGAGGTGCTGGCTACATGTTGAGATTTTGAATACACCCAATGTTACTTGTGTCACATATCCTGTTCTATTTACTTGGATTTCATTTCTGTGTATGGTATTGCACATCATCAAACTATATAATTTGACTGCCTGTCTTCAAAAAGAATTGATACTGAAGCATGATGAATTATGTCATTTGTTGCCTTTAGGTCTGTAAGCACTTGGTACTTTTGCTAATCTGACACCTCAGAATAGCAAGAGTCTAGTGTAATTGATTTTCATCTGTCAATTTTATTTGAATAATAACTGCCCTCAAATATTAATTGAAACTCTTCCTTAAAGTTTGAAATAATAACTGTTTTTGAATAGTAACCTTGTAGAAAATACATGCAGTTTAAAATGGTAGCTGTAGCCATTATTTGAATATGACTAATGTTAAAAAATTAAATGAACAATGTAAAATATAAATCTGCTTTGTTTTTTAATTCATTGATTGAATTTTACTGATTTTTAAAATAATTGATTTTTAACTGTTTCAATTTCAATGCTAAGTTTTTAAACTATTACACAAAAATTTCTTACACTAGAATATGTGTAAATTAAACACATGTTAATATTGGTTTGTTTAATGGATAAAGTAAATTTGTGAAATGACTAATTACTATCTATACTAATATTATAAAGAGGTAATGTACTGTATGTATGTATGTAAGTATGTTTGCAGCAGGTAATCTCTGAAACTACTCATCCGATTTCAAAAATTCTTTCACCAATATTTAGAATGGAACCTTGGGGTGGACATAGGCTGTATATTATTCCATTAAACATTCATATAAATTAAATGATATCATCTATGGTTAAGGCTTTTTTGTCCAACAGATGGCGCTATGAGTATGACACCCTAAGTTTGCTTTTCTGTGAGGCATTATGCTTTTCTGTGAAAATGAACTAAAGCGGATCATCTTCTATCTATCTATATAAATAAAAATGTAATGTTCGTTTGTTCCTACCGATACCTTTGAAATTTTGACACAACGCTGCATTCGAATACGCACGTGTTTTTATATACTGTAATATACGTGCTGAAATTCCCCCCACTGAAGGGAGATGGTTAGGATTAAGGCTTATGGTAAAGAACTCTGCTTCTATTTATACTATTTTAGATGTGGGTTTTTGCATTTTTGATTGCGTTTTAATAGGGTACGTCAACAGAATGTACACTAAGAAGGGATTTTTCGATATTCCCCCACGGGAGAGAGGGACAGAATTAAGGCTTACCGTGAAGAACTTGGCTTTTATTATATTATTTTAGATGCAGTTTTTGCGTGTTTGATTGCGTTTTAATAGGGTACGTCAAGAGAACGTACACTAAGAAGAAATTTTTCGAAAAATTTATCCCGCACGAGGGAAGTGTTATACATTTATAATAGATACATTTTGAGCCACAACAACGCTTGGCAGGGTCTGGTAGTATAGTATATAGTAAAAGTACTTTGAATATTTCTTGAAAAAAATGTATCTAACAAGATAAAAAATATCAATGTAGATATATCACATAGGTATAGCATGCATAATACTTTAATTAAGGAACAAAGTTATGTATTTATGGAAGAGATTTTAAGGAATTTGGAATAATTTTCAATGATGAGTATCAGGTCTGAGAAGTGAGAAAATCACACTCTTTGATTCACAGGTGATGGTTGATAAAACATAAGCTGGAACACACAGTGGCATAGCTATAGTTTGAGTCGCTCAGGATGGTCTGTCAATTGCCGCCCTTCCTTTGGGAAATACATACATAATACAGATCAAACCTATTTAGACACAATTTGAAAATTAACTTTAAGAAAAAATAATTTTATTTCTTATATTTATAAATAATTTTACTTTTCTTTCTAATAAAAAACGTGTGTAAAAATTTTTTTAATGCCAAAAATGCTGCCCTGAAAGAAGTGCCTCCTGGGGCAGACTGTCCTCTTTCCCCACTCCTAGCTATGCTGCTGGGAACACAACAGACTAATCTTTGTAAGAATTGTCTTTGATCAAACAATATATATTACACAGTAATTGACATAAATATATGAATACCAGTGATGGAGATCTGGTAATTGTTATTAAGTAGTCTCCAACATGATCATGTATAACAAATAAATTACCAAGATATTTGTTAACATCCATAACAATCAAGTCTCAATAGCACAAGTACTTTTCTTCCAGCCTAGAACTAATCTTAAGAATAAGGCATTTCTTATTGATTTACAGTGGTATCTCAGGATACGAAATTAATCCATTCCGAAACTGAGATCATATCATGAAAATGTCGTAAGGTGAATCATTTTTCCCCATACGATTACATGTAAAACCAAATAATTCGTTCCAACACGAAAAACACACTCAAATTAAAGCTAAGTAGTATATTAAAAAAATAACTTTAGTAAGGAAGACACTGAAAATGAGTTTTGTAGTTGTAAATGTATAAATAACCATAATAAAATAATAATTGATTAAAAAAAATGTAGTTTTATTTGCACTTTACCTTTGAGGATAGACGACGGTGGAGGTGTAAACTGGTAGCGGAAGAGAGAGAGAAGGGAAATGATACTAAAACTTAACTTAAATAACATAATGTAACAATAACTTAAAAATAACTTAGTGTTATTTATCTTTTCTGTTTTATATATATATTTTTAATTTTTTATTCACTACTTTTTGCTTTCTTTCCTTCACTTTCACTGGATAGAGGTTGCTTGGTAAAATATCTATCCAAAGAGGTTTGGCTTTGCCTACTTTTTAAAATGTTTCTAAAATGACTTAGGCAAATGTCATTACTCCGAGCAACAATACGGCTAGTGTGAACCTTTTCGGGATGTTTCTTTTCGATTATGAGACACATGCACTCCGCACAAAAGATATTGAGAGAGCATGCCATTTGGAAGTGGCTTTGTTTACTTCTTACTGAAATATTACACGGCACATACACATGCAGTAAATATTATTATAGTGTATTATTGTTGCAATGAATAATTACGATATTTTTTCTTTCAATTTATTTGTGTCCTCCTTTTCATTGTAAAATAGTTGGTTACCTTAATATTCATGTAACGTAATTGTATACATAGTGTATACAATTACAATTTATAATCAGTCTATAAACTGTGTTTTGTTACAATATTTTAGCTATTTATTCTGTTTACTGCCACATGTCTTATCTTTAAATGGGCTGATGAGGGGTCTGTGTACCCAAAATGTATTCCCATATTAATAAAAGTTATATTTGAATAATGAGTCATCCTGATGTGACAAGCCCTTTTCATTTAGCCATGATCTGATAGGCTATTTGTTTTAACAAAATTCTTTTGTTTCTACATAGGACCTTGAAAAAGCACCTCTAACCAGAAATCTCCTTAAAATTCCTAAACTTTTATATCTAGAAAAGATAATCCATAGTCCCCAATGCAGTGATGACAGTCAACTGTCAGATCACCCATGTTTTGCTTTGCCAGCCAATAAAAAGAAAGGGTACAGAAACACAAGAGCAACAAAGATAGATGAAGTAAGAAACTAAAAAGATAAAGGACAAAGAAGTTAGTTTGAACCAAGGCAAATCTAAAACCAATATGGCTAAAAAGCCACAAAATATCTTATACTATTAATTGAAAATTATTCTGATTTCCCCTAAAATTTTTCTACAACTTATTTTGTTAACCAATAATAGGAAAGTGGCATTTGCAAATTAATACTACATATTCTTAATCATCATTTTTAGGAATATTTACTAAACCAATGTAAGGTAATTTATTTATTAAACATTGTTATTTATTTATTAAACATTGTTATTTAGTTTTATACTGATAATGATCAATATCTAGTATATTTAGTTGTCTAGCAAATTTTAATATTTTTATTTAAATCAAGAATAATAATAAATTTAAAATAGTTATCAGGAATTAAAGACTATAAGATGGAAGAAGAAAATATTTCAACTAAAAGGAGATCGAGTTTTATTAGAGGAAGACTTAGTATGAAATCAGAATTGTCAACTCCTGGTATGTATGTCTCCTTTTAATTTAATAAATGCTATATTATGCTAGACATGTCTTGTTCTATTAAATAATAATGAAGTATGTCTATTAAATATAACTTTTTATTGCATCTTCAATACTGATTTGCATTATATAGATTTTTAAATTTGTTATTTGAAATAATTGCAAACTGTAAAATAACATATTCTTTTCAAATATCAATATCTAAAATTCAATAGTTTGCCAGATTATATTGTAATATACTGTAAGTAACCGAATATGATTATATCTAAATTAATAGTTCTGGAAGTGAGGTTCAGACTAAAGTCTGGGTAGCATAACTGGCAACACGATCACACAGTAAGTGGGAGTTTCAGGTTCAAGTCCCTCTTCGGGCCACTTCTTTTTTTTTAAAACCTTTTACATATTAAAATATTAATTAAAGTATTATTATTATTATGTTGGGTTTAATGGGTTATACTCGGTTGACACTGGTGGCTGTGTACTATGCTGGACCAGAGTCAAGGCATAGCAACTAAAACAAAACTAAAATTAAATAAGAGTGTCAGTGTCAGTATTCAGGAATTTCCTAACAATAGGGCATGTATTCAATATAGTGGCCTTCTGTAGTGTGAAGTATGTATTTCTATTCAATTGTAATGTTTCCAGGCTTTTGTGTAGTGTGTGTGATATCACACCTGTACAGGAGAGAACGACAGGTACAATAAGAACCCTATCCATCTTCCACAGATGCCTTATTTCCTGGGCAAGTTCTGTGTACTTGCTAATTTTTTCAGTGTTTTGTATATTTTGTAATATATTTTGTATATTTTGTTATATAAGCATGTGTTTTGTATATTGTGAGTGTTTGGAATGGATATGTCTATAATGTATGTGAATTTATTGTGTTTGTCAGTGAGTCTGATGTCTGTTGTGGTAAATTGTTTTATCTGTGATTATGGCTCTGTCATAATACACTTTGTGCATGTTGTTTTCCAATACTGTCTGTGGAATGTATTTGTAATATAGTTCGTGGATGTCTACCAAGTTGTGTTTCTTTGCAAGCTCTTGGTGTATTATATTTGCTACTTGATTGTGTCTAGGTAAATAATCTGTCTGTGCCAAGAGCTTGCACCCAGAAGTGATGTGTTGTATAGTTTCTGGCATGATGTGACATTTTCTGCATGTGTCATTTGTGAGTGTTGTATCTTTGAGTATGTGTTTTCTGTAGTTTTTAGTATTTATGACCTGATCCTGTATGGCAATCATGAATCCTTCCGTCTCCCCAAAGAGGCATCCCCGATCTAACCAGCTGTTTGACGCAGTTTTGTCAACAAAATCCTGGGCCAGGTCGTAAGGATGCCTGCCATGGAGAGCCTTTTGAGCCCATGATTGCTTAATGTTGTCTATGCTTTTTATATGTTGTGTCATGTCTGTATGTTGTGAGTGTAAGTTTAATGGTGTGTTATTTGAGTCTGCTAGAGTTACTGCTTTATGTAACTGTGATGTTTCTTGTTTCTTGTAGAAAAACTCTTGCAGTGACTGTATTTGTTTGTAGTGAAGGTTAACTATGTCAATCAGGCCACGTCCTCCTTCTTTACATGGAAGGATTAATCTTTCTGTGTCGGATTTAGGATGATGATGTTTATGCTTAGTAAGTGTTTTTCTTGTTTTCTTTTGGAGTTGCTCAAGATCTGTGTGAGTCCAATGTATAACTCCAAAAGAATATGTGAGTACTGGGATGACATATGTGTTTATTGCTTTAACTGTGTATTTTGCAGTTAACTGTGTTCTGAGAATAGCATTTAACCTACTTTGGTATTCTTTAATTAATTTTTGCTTTATTTGTGTATGTTCTGTTAGTTTGGCCTGTTGGAATCCTAAATACTTGTAGACCTCATCCTCTTCCATGGATTCAATAATTTCTCCATTTCCAAGTGCAAAATCTTCTTTCTTCAGGATTCCTTTTTATATGTGAAGTTTTTTGCATTTCTCTAAGCCAAACTCCATTTGTATGTCCTTGGTGTATGAATGTGTGATTTGTAGGAGTTGATGAAGTTGTTTTTGTGTGGATGCATAAAGTTTTATGTTGTCCATGTACATGAGATGTGACAGTGTAAACTGTGTTGTTTTTTTCTGATATTGTAGCCATATTGCGTTAGTATAACATGTTGGATAATGTGAGATATCGGACCCGAGTATTTACTTCTGTTAGTCTGACAATGGCAATTCGCTCACGAGTCAGGAGATAGCCATTCAAGGTTATTACCCCGTAACAACGGGACGCATTTTCTAAGAGCGGTAAAGGAGGTGAGAGGGTCGTCAGTTTGGCTTAGGCGGTATTTGAATAGACAACACCCAAAATGCAAGAAAAACGAACATTTAATAATCCATTTATACTAAATACATACAGAACTTTGGATATGCTATTCTAATTATATTCTTCCGCGTAGTACCGAGAGAGAGTTTACATGGTCAGCGATCATACCTCTGGACGAGTTCAATTTCGTATTCATCAAGATTCGTCGTTCAACCAGGTGCGGCGATTGGCGTTCGGATCGGATTCTGTCGGCGATACAGATGATGATCTGGGTTGGGTTGATCGAGAGGTGATTGGGTTTAGTTCATTGAGAGACTTCTCCGACTCCCCGTTTCAGATAGCAACCCCCTTTTTATATGAGGGATCACATGATTACAATTACCAATCGTACTTATCGGTGATGACTGTCATCAGAACTCCAGTTGAGAATCCAGTGAGGGAGGAAGTAGTTTCCGGCAGAAGAAGGATGAGCATCCGTTTAAAGATTTTGATAAGATTGCGTACGGGGGTTTCAATAAAATTTTATGTGGCTGGGCCTATTATTCGGACCCTTACAATAATATAGCATGTAACATGTTGGATAATGGGTTCAGGGCTAGGCAGAACCAGAGAGAACTCAAGGAATCTCCTTGAAAAATTCCTCGCCTAATGAATATTTCGTTTGTTTCTATGGAAGTGTTACTAACCCTGAGATATAGTGTTGTTCTCCAGTGCTGCAGGTTTTTGGAAGAATGCATTGAGTGATGAATATATTTTGTACATGTGTAGAATATGTAGCAGCCAACTGTGTGGAATGCTGAAGAATGCTTTTCCGTAGTCTATATATGCCATGTGTATGTTTCTGTGTTGTTTGTGTGTATGCTGTTGAATGACTGGAGTAACTGTTCTTTGCAGCCCTGTGATTTCTACGGCAACTGTTTTCTTATTCCGTAAGAATGTTGTGTTTTTCAACATGTTTGTATATTTTGTTTGCAATACAGGCTGTCAATAATTTGTAGAGTGTTGGAAGACATGTAATTGGTCTGTGTTGTGTGGGGTCTTTTATTGGTGTTGTTTTTAGGCTTCATGTAGGTGATGCCCTGAGTAAGAAATTTTGGCATGTCTTGTGGAATGATGATGACGTGTGTCAGATGTTTGGCTAGTTCCTGGTGCAGTGATGTAAATTTTTTGTACCAGAAACTGTGAATGTTGTCTACACCAGGTGTCTTCCAGTTGTGTGTTTTGTTAACAGCATAGTGGATATTGTGTACATTTATTTCAGCACAGGGCATAGTTGGTATGTTGTGCAAGTGTTTGTTCTCCTCCTCAATCCAGCCTGCATCAGCATTGTGTAGTGTTTCCTGAAATATAAGTGAGAGTGTATTAACTAAATCTATGTCTATGTTATCAGTGGTGGACGAAGAATTGGACCAAAGAGAAGACCAATAAGTTGTGAGTTCTTCTTCTGTTGGTGTGCCACTGTGCTGTGTATCAATGTTTGTTTTGGTACTAATTTGTCTGTAAAAGTTTTTTCGTTGTTTGTAAATAATTTATTTTGTTGTTTTTGTAGTGTATATGTTTTGTATCGTTTGAGTCTACGTGCTTTCACTGCGAGTTTCTGTTTTAGTGTATCAATGTATTCTGTAATGTGTGTGTTGTGATGTGTGTTTTGATTTTCTTGAAAATGTTTTTGAGTTGTTTCTTTAATTTGGGTGTTATGTTGTTTTTAGTGTATTGTGTCAGCCTGCCTAATTGCTGTCTATTGTCATTTATTTGTGTTTCTATTCTTTTCTGCCAGGCATGCTTGTTATAGAATTGTGTTTTGTGTGTGTCTGTCTGTGATTGTATTTTCAGTCCATGGTGTGTCACTACTGTGACTGCCCCAGCATAAACTATTATGTATGAATGTCTGAGAGTGTAGAAATTGAATGAATGTAGTTTGGTAGTAAGTGAGTGTTTACATAATTTAGTGTTTTTCCTACTACCTTTGACGTGTTGATTTTTGGTATTTGTGGTCTTTGTGTGGGATCTGTACCTGTATATTTTGTGAGTGTTTCCTGAAATATAAGTGAGAGCGTATTAACTAAATCTATGTCTATGTTATCAGTGGTGGACGAAGAAGTGCCTGTAGTATCATTAGTGGTAGTTGTGTGTGTGCTGTAATCAGTGCTTGTTGCACTGATTATTGTTATCCTGACAGGTTACGTGATCTTCATTAATGTTAGATGTTTCTGTCTGTTGATGTATTTGATCAGCAACCTGTTGTTTGTGGGATAAGGTTGTTGTGTATAATTGTTCTTTTTTGATCAACAACCCTTTGTTTGGTGACAGTGAGGTGAGGATATTGTTATGTGAATCTATGGTGTAGTTGTTGTCTGTACACTGTCATGTTTGTTTTGAGTCTTGTGATGGTGTAATAAGTACGGATGATAAACTCATTCATTTCTATTGTCCTTTCATCCATCGGCGTGGTTTTCCAGCCTTTGTGGTCTGTGGATGCATTGCCACAGAAACACCAAGGTTAGGTTGATTCCTCACATTTGTTGAGGGAATTGCAGTAGCCATGCTTGGGCCAGTGCTGCTTTTGCCACCTGTAACCAAGGGAGACTGCGGCCTATTTTTTGAACGTGAACCTCTGCCTAACCCATGAACACGGACTTTGTTAACACAGGTGATGTCTGAGCTGCTATCATACTTAATCTGGTTACTACCATGATAAATATCTCTACAGGATATGGGTGTGTGGACACTGTTAGCTTCATTTCTCCCCATAGACCTTACTGGCATCGGTGTCCTACCAGGAGCTTGTGCTCCAGCCTGCATTGCCCTATGGATCAGTAAAATTACTGTGCTCTCCCACCATGACCAGGTGGTGACCATGGGAGAGTTATTATTATTATTATTAGTAGTAGTAGTAATAGTAATATAGCTTGATATAATCCAGCAATTGTTTTTGGCTTTAATATATAGTTTATTTTTTAACTAAATAATATTATTTAAGAAAAAAATATGCTTGTATCAAACTAATGCTTATTAACAGATTTTATTACATGTGATATATCTACACACAGTTTATGTCCAGATGTTATTCCTGCTGGAACATTGGTGTACCACTAAGGTTCAGGCCATTTCTATGTGAGCAAAAAATTTTTGTGGCATATCCATTAAAATACAATATTTTGTTTTATCTTTATTTAGCATTTTTATGTGAAAAATTATATTTTTGCCAAATGACTTTATTCTTATTTTTAACTTTTTATTTCAATTCTAAGATTGGTTAATTAATAAACTTCACCATACCTTTAAAATGCAATCTATTTTAAAAACTTATTGAACGTTTTCGATAAGTTTTTAAAATAGCATTTTAAAGGTATGGTGGAGTTTATTAATTGATTATAGTAATGCAGTTAGAGATATAAATCTAAGATTGGTTTTAATAAAATATTCATTCCATCAAGACTATTGCTTTGAGAAAGTAGAGAATTAAGAAGAGTAGAAATTTTAAGAAATTAAAGAAGAGTATCAAATATTTCTACAAATTAAGTAGCCTGTACTGTCCATTTGAATATAACTGATGCGCAGTAATACATTTTGAATAAGACTTGCTATATCATTACTTCCAATTGGATAATAGAACATCATGTGGTCATTTTGAAAAGTTTTAAAAATATTTGTTGTAGAAGCAATATGATGTGGCTATATTTTAAATTTAATAAAGTAAATTTAAAATTATGCCATTAGCCAAAATATTTATCGTAAAACTGCAGCCTAAGATAAATGACATCATGACATCACTGAGCTGAAATTGATAAAACTTTTTTTGGTAGCTAATAGCTAATATTTCTGCAGATTAAATAGCCTATACTTTCTGTTGAAACATAAAAAAAATATAACCAAAATTTCACTTGGATTGTGCAAAAATAGCAGGAGTTACAGGGAATTCATACAAACATGCGTGCTGCATGTTTGTATGAATTCCCTGTAACACAATGGTTTTTATATTAATTAATTTCATAATGGTGTCTTATTAATGAAGTTTATTAAATACTATAAATACACAAATAAAATAATTTTACACAATAAATAGTAATTAAAGATTAAATACTAGTATAAGTGTGTACAGTAATGCCTCGACTTATGCGAACCCGGAGTTACATGATTTTCAAATCTCGTTGATTCGAGATTGTTTGAGCGCCATGGAACTCTTAATTACTCACTCCCCCCACTATTGTTCAGCTTACATGTTCGGACGTGTCATGCGGAATTGACGCATAGCTACAGTTTATTTTGTATTATTTATTTCTGTGTTTGTTATATATATGGAGACTTGAGAGACTCTACTATGTCATCCAAACGAAGTAGAACTGATTCTTCTGCATCAAACAAGAAAAGAAAAACTATCTTTAGAATGTAAGGTTGACATTATTAGAGACTTTGATACAAAAATGAAAATTTGTGAATTGGCAAAAAAGTTTGATCTACTGGAATCAACAGTCAGAACAATTATAAAAGGTAAAGAAACAATTCTCAAAGCTGCGAAAAATGCTCAATCTTTAAATTCAAGCATCATTCGTAAACATCACAGTATTATCGCTGAAATGGAAACAATGTTAAAATTATGGTGTGATAATCAAGTAAATGTGAAAAATTGTCCTGTTGATCAGAACATGGTATGCTCTCAAGCACACCGTGTTCTGATCAACAGGACAATTTTTCACATTTTTTGAGAAAATCAAGGTGATTTTTGAGAGATTGAAAGAGGATGCTGGAGAGGTGGCTAAAGATGAAGAGTTTAATGCTAGTAATGGTTGGTTCAGCTGATTCAAAAGTCGCTGTAATTGACATAGCATTGCAGAAAGTGGAGAAGCAGCAAATGCTGATAAAGAGGCTTCGTCTTACTATCCAGAGAAATTCAAAGCTATGATAGATGAAGGTGGCTATACCAGCCAAACCATATTCAATGTAGATGAGGCTGGCCTGTTCTGGAAGATGCCTAAAAGAACTTTTCTGGAAGAAGATGCCTAAAGGAAGAGAAAACCTTTCCAGATTTTAAGGCCGCCAAAGATTGATTGACAGTGATGGTTGGCACAAATGCAGCTGGTGATTGAAGTTACAGAAAAACCTGTTTTGGTTTACCGCTGGGAAAATCCAAGAGCATTGAAAAATATATCTAAATCTGCCTTTCCTGTGATTTGGAAGTCAAATTGTAAAGCTTAGGTGGCAGTTTCCCTTTTTGAGGACTGGTTTGGTCATCACTTAATACTTGAACTCGAACATTCTTGTTAATCTAAACAAATTCCATTTAAAGTGATGCTAATAATCGACAACGCACCAGGTCATCATTCTACAACTTTAACTAATTTTGACCCACATGTGAAAGTTGTATTTTTGTCACCAAACACAACCAGCTTGCTTCAACCGAAGGATCAGGGAGTTATCAAAATATTTAAAGCTTTTTACATGAGACGATTGTTTGCACATCTGCATGAAGCTATGAGACAAAACAACAAGCTCTCTGTTAAAGACTTTTGGAAACAATTTAATGTTTTAGATGCAGTGAGAGTCACTGGAAATCTTGGAATGAAGCTTCACAAAAAAATTTAAATGGCATCTGGAAAAAACTGTTTTTTTTTTTTTTTTTTCACCACTGAAACTCAGGCAGATTCAGTGCCAGAGCCTGATGAAATTGGTAATGTGATTGAAGAAGTTGTCGATCTTGCCAGGCAAATAAATTTAGAAGTGGATAGTGATGATGTTCAAGAGCTGCTGGATTCACACAATCAGGAGCTGACAATTGATGAGCTCATAGAAATGCGTGAGCAAGAGCAAGACATTGAAGAACTTGATTCTTTAGACCCAGTTCAATCAGAGAAGATCGAATGACGATTGGAAACTTGACAGAAGGCCTCAGTTCAATTGAAAAGGGGTTACAAATTTTAGAAAATATAGACTCAACAAAGAGCGTGTTTCTTCTACTAAACGAGAAATAAAAAAATTATTAGCATGATATGAGGAAATTTTGTGGGAGAAAAAACATTTTTGAGCCGTCAGATGAATTTGTTAGATTTTATGAAGCCTTCTACATCAAAATAACTTTGGTTTACAATTTTAATAATATAATTTGTTATACATATGTATTATCTAAGATTTTATTAAACATTTTTTCTAAATTATTGTTTTCTTTAGTCTCTGGCCCCAATTAAAAATAATTTGTATGTATTTATATGTGAAATTATACCCCGACTTACGTGAATTCGACTTACACGGTTCTCGCTCAGTCCCACCTATCACGTAAGTTCGGGGTATTACTGTATTTTAAAAAATTCAGAAATAAAAAAAATGTTTGGCTCATATGATACTAAAATCTGTGTCAAAATATAACACAAATCTTTAATATTCAGCAATAAATTAATAATAATAATAAGTTAGTTTTCAACTACTTGATTAAGTTATCTTTTGGTGAATATGATTAATCAAGATAGTTGTAAATATGAGGGTAGTTTTTTTCAACCTCTGATGGTTCATAAAAAAAAGACAAGTGTAAATAACAAAATGAATTTATTACCAAAAGTTAGGTACAAACATGGTTACTTTAGTTACTTTTTGACATAATCACCATGAAGATTGAGGCTTTTGTCATATCCGTGGATGAGCTTTTCCATCCCCTCTTCATAGAATGTTGCTGCCAGTGAATTGAGATGTCCTTAATGACATTATTTTGAAGATTGTCATTGGTCTCAAACTGCTGCCCTCCTAGCCATGTTTTTAGTTCAGGAAAAAGGTGGAAGTCTTCACACATTAAAAAGTTCCGAGCTGGGTGGAAGTCTTCACCACCTTTAAACACCCAGTGTATAGCCCCGATTTAGCGTCAAACGACTTCCACCTCTTTCCTGAACAGGGAAAGTGGCTAGGAGGGCAGAGGTTTGAGACTAATGGCAATCTTCAAAAAATAAAAATAAAAAAAAAATAAAAAAAACATTAGATTAGGGCCCATCTCAAGTCATTGGCAGAACATTCTATGAAGAGGGGATGGAAAAGCTCAAACACAGATATGACAAATGACTCAATCTCCATCATGATGATTATTTCAAAAAGTAACCATGTTTGTATCTAACTTTTGGAATAAATTCATTTTGTTATTTACTCTTGTCTTTTTTTTTTGTTTTTTGACCATCAGAGGTTGAAAAAAAAACAGCCTATGTATTTAATAAACATTTATTTATTAATGTTTAAATCCATGTTTTTGAATAAGAAAGATGTGGATTTAATTGGATGAATGTTCTACCCAGTGTTTCTCAAACAATGGGTCATGTTAAAATTTTGATGAGAAGCAAAATGATCCTACCTTCCACAGAAATACTTGTATTACTGAAATATTCTAAGAACTAGGAACAATAGATGCATCTGTTATATACTGAAAATTTTTTAATAACTTTTTTCTTATAATTATTATTGTCATTTAGTAATGTTACATTTTACACTTAGAAGTTATTATCATTAATGCATAATTTTATTTCATTATATACAGTGACTCCAGTTTACCAGATTTAAAAGAAAATTTTATAAAATTTTATATTTGGAACCATTACAAACAAATACTGTGTATTGGGTTATGCGAGCAAAAAGTTTGAGAAATGCTGTTCTAACCATCTAAATTTATGAGATTTTTTTTTTTATTGAGAATATTTTTAGTACTGTATGTATGTTTACCAAAGAGAGATACCAATGCTGAGTAAGGAAAAACATAAATATTGGGTTTTTGTTGATTTCTTGATTTAATAGACAGTTTTTAAACATGTAGATTATTATGAGAAAATACATAATGTTTAGTGACACTGATAGACATTTTTTGGTGTTCTAGTTAAAATTTTAATTTCTTTGATTTAATCTTTCTTATAACTTACATGATATAATAGAATCAAAACAAATACATGTAGAAATATTCATTTTCATTACAATATACTGCAAAAAATTTAAAATGTTTGAGAAGTATAATCATTAATTTATAATCAAATTGATACTATTTAATGTAGATTAATAAATATTACATAATTTCTTTTTATTTTAGATATTTGTTTAAATGTTCCATTGACATTATCTGCTGAAGAAAGATTTCTCAAATTGTTACAGCTTTGTTATATGGTAAATATTTTTTTTTTAAATTATTGCTTTCTTAAATTAAGTTTTCGTTTGTTTGAATTTACGTATATTATTATATTATGTATATTTAAATTTTCATTTTAGAGAGGTTTTCTTAAACATCAAGAGAATTATTGTTAAAAATTCTTGTTTTTTCTGTATAAGTAATATTTTTTTTATAAATTCATTCATCTCAAAAACAACATAAATGTATTTGCTTTTTTTTAAGCATATGACAATGCTTAATCAAAATTTGTAATGCATTATAATTTTTAAAAAGATGATTGAATTTGATATGATTATTAGAGAAATGAGTAACAAAATCTCTTAGATCTATATCTATATATAAAAATGGACATGTATGTCCCTATATTTCACTTTTCCGCCAAAACTACACATCGCACGTGAATGGTGTTTGTATGTGGTAGTAACCCCAAGTCTTCATTCGTGCATAGGGGTGGTTGCATCTCGATAGCTATAAGGGTGCGGGAGATATGAGGTTGAAAGTGGCTTTCTATTTCGAATGTTTTGTTCAAATTTGTTCGAATTAAATTCGAACATAAAATTCGAATATTGGTTCGATTATAGAACGATTGTAAACGTTCCAGAAANTAATATACATTAATTTTACAATTTTGTAATGTTTAAAAAATAATCTATGATTTTTTTCTTGTTTTTGACTGGAACATTTAACAGAAAAACAAAACAAAAAAATTACAATTGATTTAATTTCAGCAGAGTTTGGATTATCAAGAATGCACTTTATATTCAGAAACATTTTTTTAATTGCTATTTTAGTATTTACATGTTTTGTAATATCCGAAAGTTAGTATAATTTTTAGAATAGTTTTTATAATAATTAATTTTTTTTTATAGAAAGCTGCTGAAGAGGTTAGTAAAGATTTATATCCTGATGATGGAAAAGAATCACAAAGATTTTTAATGGATGGTATGTTCTTGCATTTTAATGAAACTATTACTAAGAAGATATAATTATTTTTTTTTTAAGCAATGCTTTAAAGTTTAATACAAATTATATATTTTGAAGCTTAAATTTCACAAAAATTTATTGATAGAATTTTAAAAAATTATAAGTCTTTATTTTTTTACTTGAAATATATATACTTATAAAACTAATATATATCAGATTTATTTAAAAACAGAATTAATCTTGAAAAAAAAAACTATATTTTTCTATAATTATATATTTTTATGTGAATAGATTAATTTGTATAAAAATCCACTAGACTTAATAAAATCATGCTTGAATACAATTACATTAAGCCAAAGGAAATATTAATATTCTGAAACAAAGATATATAAGAAATTTAACTTGAATTAAGAAGTTATAATTATAAATTTCATAATACTAGGAAGGACATTGCATGACTTCGTTGTTGTATCATTATAGAATTGAGGTAGAACTGAAAAGAAAGAAGTGAGCCCTACATTTGTTAGACACAGAAGAGGCGATTCTTGTACCTGCTGGTCTTTGGGTCGACAATCCTTGCACTGGCTGGGTACGGAGAGATGATCCAAGAACAAAGCAATCATCAGCAATTATTTTGTTTATTTTTTCTGCCTGTTTTCTGTTGGGTGCATGCAAAGCTGTTTTTATTTTTGACCCCTAGGCCTAAATTTCATTTGGCATGCTCTGTTGCATCAGAGAACATGGACATTGTCATGTAAATACCTCTGTATATCAAAAAGAAAGTCATGGACTCCTATTTTTTACATTTTAATGGACCCTCACTATATTTTTGGATTCCCCCTTTCAATTATGGAAAATGGCAAGTTTTAAATTTAAGTTATAAAATTTTTTATAAATAAAGTTTTATAAAAAATTTTGAGAAAAAACTCAATTCTATAAGCCCATACAAGATGTTCTAGTAATCTTAACTTGCTTTGTTGCTCATGCTATGACCTTATATCTCAAAAATTAAGTCATGGACCCCATTTTGTATTACATTTTTGAATTCCTCATTGCAATTAATGGAAAATGGCAAAGTTTAATCAAAATCGATTGAACAGATTTTGAGAACAAACAATTCTGTAAGCCGCATAGAAGTGGTTCACTTATGTCTTACGTCAATTAATAAATTGTTTAATTACTAATTTTTGATTTATAATCTATAAGTTAAAGATTATCAGTTACAAAAGTTATGTAAGGTGTAGACGAAATTTTTCATTCAATTTCTTCTGTAATATAAGTATTTATATTTAAAAAAAGAAAAAAATGTAAATCTTTATATATTTTTAATCATTGACTTTTAACCATTTTCAATCAATAAGAATAATATCTGTTCTTGAAAAGACAGTGCATGCACATATTATTTTTCTTTATTACATTACCTGTAATTTTATATTAAATGTATTAATTTTGGATAAAACAATTTTTTTTCTTAAAATTTATTTTCTTTTTCCTCTCTTTGATGGCTGTTGAAACAAGTGCATGTATACTGTTTGATAGCTTAAATATTGCATTTATGATTAGCAATAAATAAGAGATGATGATGATGATAATAATAATAATAAATTATTCCAAAACAACCACTGATACACAGCACAGTGCACACCAACAGAAAAAGAACTCAAATTATAGGTCTTCTCTTTCGTCCAGTGCTGTCACGCACAATGCTGACGAAGGTTGGATCAAGGAGGAGAACAAAGACTTGCACAACATACCAACTATGCCCTGTGCTGAAATAAATGTACACATCTGCTACGCTGTTAACAGAATACACAACTGGAAGACACCTGGTGTAGACAACATTCACAATTTCTGGTACAAAAAATTTACATCACTCCACCAGGAACTAGCCAAACATCTGACACGCGTCATCATCATTCCACAAGACATGCCAAAATTTCTTACTCAGGGCATCACCTACATGAAACCTAAAAACAACAANAGATTAATTTGTATAAAAATCCACTAGACTTAATAAAATCATGCTTGAATACAATTACATTAAGCCAAAGGAAATATTAATATTCTGAAACAAAGATATATAAGAAATTTAACTTGAATTAAGAAGTTATAATTATAAATTTCATAATACTAGGAAGGACATTGCATGACTTCGTTGTATCATTATAGAATTGAGGTAGAACTGAAAAGAAAGAAGTGAGCCCTACATTTGTTAGACACAGAAGAGGCGATTCTTGTACCTGCTGGTCTTTGGGTCGACAATCCTTGCACTGGCTGGGTACGGAGAGATGATCCAAGAACAAAGCAATCATCAGCAATTATTTTGTTTATTTTTTCTGCCTGTTTTCTGTTGGGTGCATGCAAAGCTGTTTTTATTTTTGACCCCTAGGCCTAAATTTCATTTGGCATGCTCTGTTGCATCAGAGAACATGGACATTGTCATGTAAATACCTCTGTATATCAAAAAGAAAGTCATGGACTCCTATTTTTTACATTTTAATGGACCCTCACTATATTTTTGGATTCCCCCTTTCAATTATGGAAAATGGCAAGTTTTAAATTTAAGTTATAAAATTTTTTATAAATAAAGTTTTATAAAAAATTTTGAGAAAAAACTCAATTCTATAAGCCCATACAAGATGTTCTAGTAATCTTAACTTGCTTTGTTGCTCATGCTATGACCTTATATCTCAAAAATTAAGTCATGGACCCCATTTTGTATTACATTTTTGAATTCCTCATTGCAATTAATGGAAAATGGCAAAGTTTAATCAAAATCGATTGAACAGATTTTGAGAACAAACAATTCTGTAAGCCGCATAGAAGTGGTTCACTTATGTCTTACGTCAATTAATAAATTGTTTAATTACTAATTTTTGATTTATAATCTATAAGTTAAAGATTATCAGTTACAAAAGTTATGTAAGGTGTAGACGAAATTTTTCATTCAATTTCTTCTGTAATATAAGAGGGGGGTTGCGTCTCAATAGCTATAAGGGTGCGGGAGATATGGGGCTGAAAGTGGTTGAAAGTGGCTTTCTATTTCGAATGTTTTGTTCGAATTTAATTCAAACAATATTTGAATTAAATTTGAACGTAAAATTCGAATATTGGTTCAATTATAGAACGATTGTAAACGTTCCAGAAACGTTGAAAATAGTTCGTTTGACTTGACGTGAACAGGAGACGTTCAGAAATAGAATCGGGACCAGGTCTCTAATTAGTCTGGAAACAGGGGACTTAATTCTTGCATTCTGTGAAAATGGGTAAGATTGGCTATAATGTAATTATCTTACTATCTAATCTACTATACTAATCTATCGTTACTTTTTAAAAACCCAGTGAAGCGGGTCCTTGCAGCTAGATTCTAGATTACTTAGAAAAACAGTCTTTTATGTATATAAAAAAACCTATATTACATACAAATGTATGAATAAATAAAAACCCAGTGAAGTGTGTCCTTGCAGCTAGTAAGTTATAAAATTCATATGATTTCAAAATGGAAAACAGATAAGAACTGTAATTTAATTTAATATGGATGTTATGTTAAATATTTGTAGTGTATGTACTTAAGCAAATTTGGCTAGTATCTTTATGCAGAAAGTGAAGAAACTTTAACTGTCTAAAAACTATCATTATATAAAGTTCTTGGCATTAATAGAATTACTCTAGCATGCTTGAAAAAAATCAAAATGTATATAATCTAATAATCTAAGCTGAGAGCAATCTTGTTTCTCTAATTAAAATGACAGTATTCCACATAATCTGTACTGTCTCAATGGGATAGCAAAGAGGATATTGACAGGGTCCCTTTATTAGATAAAGTGTAATTAATGTTTTTTGATCCTTTTTGATAAGGATATATACATATACATAGATTCAATATTGTTAATATTTCAGCTTCATCTTGCATCAAAGCATTTGTTATAAAAAGGTTGACCATGTATGGTTTGTAGTAAAAGAAAAATACTGAACATTGAAGATTCAAGTTGACATGCTTACAGTCATCATGTAATAGAATCTAATTTATTTAAGCAGGGTATTTAAGGACTAAAATTTTTAGATTATATATTCAAAAAAATACACAAACTTGAATAATGATTTTGATCTATATATATTTTCTACTATTTACAAAAAATTAAAAAAAATTTTTTTTTTTTGAGTCTATCTTTTTAAATCCTTTATACACCACCACAGAAGTAACAGTTTTTAAAATTTGCTTTGAAGAAAAACTTCTAATGAAGAAAACACTTCTAAAACAAGGTAAAAATGGGTAGAAAAGTCCACAAAGTTAAAAAAGATCAAGTGCCAGCCTTTTCCTGTAGGTTCTGACACTTTTTACATTAAAACCATAATGAATTCTTCATACCATATTATTTTATCCTCTTTTAAACTGCTTCTGGCCCTCTAGTGGTAGTTACGAGAAATCTACACTATTTGCATATAGTTACAATTTTGTGATAACTCAGGATATATTCTTTTCTTCTTAATTGAAGTTTTAGACTATTTACAAAAAATTAAAATTTTTCGAGTCTATCTTTTAAATCCTTTTTACACCACCACAGAAGTAACAGTTTTAAATTTGCTTTGAAGAAAAACTTCTTAATGAAGAAAACACTTCTAAAAACAAGGTAAAAATTGGTAGAAAAGTCCACAAAGTTAAAAAAGATCAAGTGCCAGCCTTTTCTTAGAGGTTCTGACACTTTTTACATTAAAACCATAATGAATTCTTCACACCATATTATTTTATCCACTTTTAAACTGCTTCTGGCCCTCTAGTGGTAGTTACGAGAAATCTACACTATTTGCATATAGTTACAATTTTGTGATAACTCAGGATATATTCTTTTCTTCTTAATTGAAGTTTTAGACTATTTACAAAAAATTAAAATTTTTCGAGTCTATCTTTTAAATCCTTTTTACACCACCACAGAAGTAACAGTTTTAAATTTGCTTTGAAGAANATTAATATAAATAATTTTAATCGCCGTTGAATAAGAAATGTTTCTTTCACAAGAAATGTATAAAATTACAGTACTGTATTAGACTTACGGTACCTAATTTACATACTGACAGACGATAGTTAGCGTAAAAATCTCCGTAGCGTGGCGCCACGCTAGACGGCGGAAATTATATATTTAATTATAACAAAGTTACAATAAGTTAATATATAATTATATATACAGTACCTAATTTATATATAATTAATATATAATTATATGTACAGTACCTAATTTATATATAATTTATATAATACTGTCCAGACGATAGAAATCTCTCTGTAGCGTGGCGCTACAGACGGCGGGAAAGTAGTTCGGCTGCCCGATGACGTTTGAGGTAATTATAGGGAATTTTTACTGTTTTTTACGGATACCGGTCACAATTTTTTCGTAGTTTTATAGGAATCGTAATTATAGGGACCGTAATTATAGGGGGGTCGACTGTATTTTATTATTAAAAAAGATGATAGTCTATAGAGAGAACATATGGATTACTATTTTATGTACAAAACATAAAAAGAGATTTTCTTTTCAAAAAAGATTTATTTAATGGGGAAATTTAAAACACACAAATAGAACATTGCTATCTTTTTCCCAGATCTCGGGTTTTTTCAAATTTGAAATGAATACAATAGAACTTTGATTTAATAGACTAATTCAGGCAAGGGAGTAACTGTTAAAGCAAAAAGTCTGTTATATAATAAAGTAGGTTTTTTTGAATGTATGTGTTAAAGAACTTGACAAATTAGATTGTTTCTGTTTTTACTTATGTAGATATGTCTGTGTAATTAAAATTAAGTTTGCATGAGAAGTTTAATTTTACAGAAAAGTTTTCTATATGTATTATTGCTTATTTACTCACTGCAATTCTGAGACTGTAATAAACAAGTATACAATCTAAATTAAAATACAGACACTCCTCAACTTACAATTTTTCGACATAAAATATTTTGCACATAAAATGGCCATTGCATCCAGTGCAACTGAAGTGGAAATTCAGGAAAGCGGTTAGAATTTGAATTCAAGCCACTCTAATGATCTTTCTTGAGACATTTTTATATATACCACTTTATATCTTCTTATGTTATATAGTATACCTGTTATGTCTGCAAAAGGCTTCTGCTTCTGGTGAGAAGAGGAGGAAGGCTATTACTCTCAATAAGAAGCTTCATATAATATCTAAGCAAGGCAGTTATGGCAATTGCTCAAGAGTTTGGGCTATTGCAATGAATGATAGTTAAAACTCATGTTATGTACTGTATAATCTTGCATATAGCCTACTTTATTTATTTTTATTTTTGACTTATGATGTGTTTTTCAGAACATAACCCCATTGTAAGTCAAGGAGAGATTGCAAACAAACTTTTTTTTTTTTTTGGAAAATACATTTTAATTTTGTTTAACTTAACAAATAAATAACTTTCTTGAATACGAAAAAAATCTGTTAATTTAATTACATATAAAAAATATTTTAAAATTAAAACTGTTAATTTTTATGTCATACAAACTGGAAATTTTGTCTGTTAAATAAGTTTTACTATTTTGTACTATAGTGAAATTTAAGTAAACTTGTTTAATATAAACATAAATTTGTAGACTATTGCATATAAGAAAATACAATGAAGTTTTTAATAAATTTCAGATTATCAGAAGAATCAGATGCATGGGAAAAAATAATAACAGAAGCAAAAGAAAAACTTTGTAACATGCAAAAGTAAATATTTTTGCATCATTTTATTTGTAAAGTGTTGATTGATTTTACAATATTTTGATTTTAGCTCTGTTGATGAACAACAACAAATAATTATAAAACCTGAAGAAAGTTCAAAATCTGAATATGATTCCATGATTAATGATATTAGTCATATAAAAGAAGAACTTTATTTAGAGGTCTGTATACTTCATATAATTTACAGATCTGTGATTTCCATACTAATAGTTTTATTTAAATATATTATACAGAAAATAAAGATTTAACAATTTTAAATAATAATAATCAATTTTATGAATTGAGAAATTTGACAATCTTATTTTAATAAAATTTGTCAATTTTGTTTTTAAATGAAAAATAATATTCAAATTTGAATAATACTTAGAGAACTATCTGTTTTTTTCTTTTTAAATATTAGTCAAATTAAATCTATTTGGATATAAAGTTCATAAAATACGATAATTTATTTTAATAAATCATTATAGTTTGATTATGCTTTATTTGTTTAAATATAATCAATCTATCTTTATTTCAATCCTATCTAAGGATGCATGTTTATATACATTTGTGTTTATTATATCTATGCTTAAAAGCGCCTTTTTTTTAACTAAAATAACTATATCTTTTATGAAATATTTTATCTTTGGATACTTTAATGTGATTTGGGTATTTTCCTGGACAAGCAAAACCTGGGTATTGAATGTTACCTGGACGAGTATAGTGCATTATAAAGCATAACTTTTTACACCACATGGACATGAAGAAATCTTCATCTGGATAACAAATACACCTGAATATTGCTGCTACCAGCTCACAAGCCTGACATAGACTTTTGTTGATGTCTTAACCTAGTAAAACACTGTAGCAAATGTGTGTCTTTGTGTTTTGGGTGATTATTCATCTTTGATTAGCTTCTGCACATGCTCTGCTGCAATGGTTTGTCAGTTCTGTCAGGCAGTACAGGGGAAGCCCAAGAAAACCAGAATTCTGTTCTTGATGGTGGGATCCTTCTAGTACAAGCTTACCACACTAGGCAAGTGTTCAATGTACAGTACCCATCTGCATCAATTTACCAGATGGCATTGAGAGACATTGTGTTTTGCAAGAGTGAACTTTTTTGAGACTTAATGCATTTTCCTATCTGTTTCTTTGTTGTGAGAGGGATTGTGCATTCAGAATTTGTTCATTTGATTAAATAATTAACCAGAGCTTTTATCTGGAAGTTTTTAGAAGGTTGAAGATTTGCATAGGAAATAGGTGACTGGTTTTTCTACCATGACAATGCTTCTGCCCATATCATTCGAAGTATTCAGCAGCCTTTGGCTGAAAATAGTATAATTTTCATGCTTCACCCTTCCTATTCATCCTATCTCAACTTTGTTTTCCCAGATGAAAAAGTCCTCAAAGGGAAAAGAATTTCTAATGCAGAAGAGGTGAAACAAAAAATGGCAAAAGCACTAAAAGGAAACCTTTTAGTGCTTTTGCCATTTTTTGTTTCACCTCTTCTGCCTTTTTATTAAATTGCAGAAGCTTTAAGTTGATAAATTCAAAAAAATTTTGAACAGTAGAAAAATGTCTTGATAAGTGCATTGTGTCAAACAGAAAGTACTTTGAAGGTGACTAAAGTTTGAACACAAAAATAAATACATGATTTTTCTATAAATAAATTCCAGTTTTATTTGGGACCTCTTTGTACACTAGGAATGTGGCATGGCAATTTTTCTATGTACTTTATCCATTGCACTAGACTTGAGAGACTTGATTTTTCAAATGGGTGAGGAGATAATTCTTGCTCTGGGGGAATTACCCAGACAGCAAGAATTATCTCTTCACCCATTTGAAAAATCAAGTCTCTCAAGTCTAGTGCAATGGATAAAGTACATAAAAAAAATTGCCATGATGACTATTATCCAAATACACTATTAAATATCTCTTTTGTAAAAGCTATCAACCACCTAAATATACTTTCTTTGTGCTCATGAAGTACACCAACAATATATTATTTTATTCTGCACAATTCAACAGTTTAGGGAATGATGTAGGACATTTTAATTTTAGCCTATCCTTCACTTGCTGCTCTCGTTCACCCACAGGAGTTCAATAGGATTGAGATCAGAGTTTTAGGCTGCCAGTTTATCTGTTGAATCTTGTTTTGCTGATACCAAGTAGAATGTGTATGTGATGACATCATGCATTGTTATCTTAGAAGTATCAATTCTTATTTCATATAATAATTGCAATATACAGAGACTTTTATGGTCACAGATGCCAATCAAATAGGCATCTGTGTTAAGGCTACCAGAGATGAGTCTATACCAAACCAGCTAGAAATCTGATATGATTGAATAGTTGATCACAGTCATACTTGAACACAGACACAGTAATCAGACATTCCTCAGTAGTTGTCATACTCAAATACATCCATCTGAATGGAAACAGGAATTTGTCACACCACTGGATGTGTTTTCATTGTTTGGTGGGCCACTTACAGCCTTAGCTTATGAAGTGTGGTGTAATTGTTTTTAATGATTACAGGCTTATGTGCAGTAGCTATATTGTAATATCCCAGTGTTAGTAGGTGATATATCAAAGGAAATGATGGTTCTAGTTCAACTTGAAATCTGTATTTGATAATATCCATTATTGCATACTGTTCTTCCATAGCTTCATCTTGCAGCATTTTGCAATCCATGCCTGTGAGAATTTTGAGTTCTAGTTTATAGTTTATTCCAAAATTATCTTAAATGATGCGATTAATGCATTGTGAACTGTTTAGTTGATATAGTGTGTTTAAGTTTTGTTGCTATGTATGAAATGACAGGATATCTTAATTGATACCTGACAATGACACCTCAAACTTAGATAACTCTATACCTCTCAGTATTTTAGAAGATATTGAAATGGCATTTACCTGAGAAATTCCACTTACTTCATAATTGGAAATGGTGCATTCTGCTATCTAAAGAGAGTTCAATTACTTTCTAATATATATGTTACCGCTAAAGCTNAACATTTAAAACTGTGTGTCGTCGTCTGTTATGATATTTTAAAAATGTTTATATTTTTAATTATTATAAAATGGCAAAAAGCTTAATTTTGAGGATAGGGATGGGTTTTATAGGTCCTGAGTCCAAAAATGTAAAAATGTTTGGATCATTTTTTTGACTGATTATTAGCATCTACAATTTTATGCTAATAACGTGTAAAATCGTTATTAAGACTGACCCTACTGGACAAACACATGACCCTCTCTATCTCCCCATTCCTCAACCTTTAATTACCAAAATTTAATAGCATCAATTCCCTAATACACAAACTTCCCTGCAAAATTTCAGAAATTTTTGACAAAACTCATTGGAGTTAAGCTTCAAAGAGGAAGAACAAAATTGTGCCACCCACAAATGCATGCGCGCGCGCGCGCGCACACACACACACACACACACACACACACACATTTTAACATCCATTCGTACAAGAAAAAATCCTAAATTTTTTTGCATTTCTCAACATTTCAAGGTCCTGAGTCCAAAAATGTGAAATTATTGGGATCATTTTTTTTTGACTGATAGCTATACTTGTTGTTATATTTAGCATAGAGAAAGCCTTATGTTAAATATAACAACCAGGAAAATAAAAAAACAGGAAAGAATTTCTTGGAATAGGAATTTTTTTTAAATTGTGTAAAATTAATATTAATATTCCAATTCAAAAATAAGGAAATCAGTGGATAGATTTTCAATGTGTTATCAGAATAATCTAAAAAAAATTAATATAGAATACCTGGATGCATGTAGAATAAAATAATGTATGAACAAAATATTTTAAGTGCCATTTATATATTTTTACAAAAGTTTATAACTGATAATATGCATTATTTGATTTTACCTTAATATTGATTCTTATTAAAATTTTTTGATGTATAAGTTTAATAATTGTAAATATATAAATCTTGGTTTCTTTAAAAACATTTGTTATAAATTATAAAAATATGTGATTGGAACCAATGTGAAAAATTAGAATTGATGGCCGAAGTAGTTAGTGGCAGAGTCCTCTGTATTTAATGAACGGCTAACAACTTCAATATAGTGATAGGTTTATAGGAGACATGGGTAACCTACTGTTTCCAGTTATCCTTCATTAATTTTTCTATTTCCTGCTTACTATTAAAATCTTTAAATGTATTTACATTATAAGTATTTTACAATAAGTTGTGTGTCCAGTGAACAAAAGTTATAAGGCTAAAAGCATTAAATTTGAAGATAGTTAACCTTAGCATTTAAATTTATTTTATAAAATAGTAGACTTGGCAATGTGGGCAGGTCATCCATTATAATTTACAAGTATAAGTAAGTTGCAATATCGAAGATATCCCCTAATATTGAGAAACTGGTTGAAAGTTGCAACCTCAAAGTTCTCAAAATTAAGTAAGTAAAACAATATTTTTTCTTTAATTTTTGGCCAATATTTTAAACGAATGAAAATTCAATAAATAAACTACTTAATTGAGGAAACCAATAGTTTTATGTTTTATTTGAAAAGTAATATTTTCAGATCGATTTGGTTCATCAGTTTTTCCTACAGAACTTACAACAAATGAGAACACAAAGTATAATAGTTTATTTTAGAATAATTTACATTTTTTATATAGAACAAAATTTAAAAAATTAAAAATAGGACATAAAATTAACAATTGGGATTAAAATGCATTTAAAGTATATGAGGGCTATTTTTTAAATAAGGTCCATTTGTGAATGAGAGTGAGAATGACACATGATTGCAGCAGTGTGCATGAGCATCTGCTTTCAGCATGCTTTGCCTGTGTTCAGATGCCATTTGTAGCCGTATCGTCTGTCTGTGTGCTGAACTGTAGAAGTATATATTATGTTTAAGAAAATTGAGTCACCCACCGACTGTAAGATACGATCTGTTATTTGATTTCAGCATGAAAGATCATGGTAACTGTCTTTTGGGACAGGAAAGGGTCTTTGTTAGTGGATTTTATGCCAAGAGGCACAACAATCAATTCTGATGCTTATTATGACCTTGAGAAAACTCCGCCATGCCATACAAGTCAAGCAGTGTGGCCTAATGTCTTCCAGCAGCAGGCGGCAGATTTCTTTGAAGTCGGAATTTAAAAAATTTGAGAGGTATGACAAATGTTTGAACCAAAATGGAAATTATGTAGAAAAGTAGATAAAAGTATGTAGAATATGGGAAAAAATATATTTTAATGATATTTACAGTATTTTTCTTTTTATTAAAAAACAGACCTTATTTAAAAAATAGCCCTCAGTTTCTAGAATAAAACTCAAAGTTAANTCTTATTTTCACTTTACCGAGTGCCTAGTAGGTAATGTGCAGAGTACCTAGATACTGTGCACATTACCTAGGTAATTTGAGAAATAGAACAATTTTAGCAACTTTAACAAATCACCCTAGTTAATGTGCAGATTAGCTAGGTAATGTGCACATTAACGGATTTCGAGCTTTAACAGTAACATATACAGCAATATATATAATGTAATAAATGTATATAAGGTGTCTCAGTTAAACGTTTCAGAACTTCTAGGAGGGGTAGGGTTCATTCCGACAACTCAGAATCATATAGCAATGCAGGGTTGGAAATGTTTTCCTGAAGGGGTAGATGGTGTTGTACGAAAGTTCCGAGCATTCTTGCAGGGAATCGTCATTTTGCACAAGGACGCAGAGTTAGTCGATATGCATTTGGTGTATGGGGCTGCAGATTGTAGTGGGCCAGCCGCACAGCGGTTGTACACCAAACAATATCCAGTGAGGTGTATTCCCAGCCATAATTTCTTTGCAAGACTGCACCAGAAGAGCTGTTTCTGTGTACATCACTGCTTCAGGAAAGCATTTCCAACCCTGCATTGCTATATGATTCCAAGTTGTCAGGATGCACCCTACCCCTCTTAGAAGTTCTGAAACGTTTAACTGAAACATTCTGTATAATGAGTCTATAAATGTTAAAATAATCTGAAATTACATTTTTTACTAGAAAAGGAGTATTAAACCAATGACTTTTAGCATGGTAAGATTGTGAGAGAGGTCCATAGAATCATAATTGAAAATGCTGTTTGGCATTTTGAAAAGATACTAAATTGGAAATTTAGCAATTGATAATTATTAAAAGTCAAAGCATACAAAGAAAATCCTAATTATTAGTCTTCAAAAGGTTTTGAAGAAGTACACAGTTTGTTGACACAGTCATAAAATATTCTTATGCTGTCACTAAAAGCTTTTATAGTTATGTAATATATTATTTAATTCATTGCAATTATGAGTGATAAAAATACTTTTGAAAATTGTGTATTTGTTCATTGTATCCGTGTATTTATTCTTAAACACAAACTTCGGTTTGGGAAAGAGAAGTATTGTTCTCTGAAAATCACTCATATTAACTGTTTTAAACTCAATACTCTATACTGCCTATATGCATAGAATAAGCATAGAATACTGTGGGTGGTGAAACAGGTAATGTTTTTTTTTTCCTTTGCTAAATTATTTCTCAATTTAAGTTGTAATTTACTATTTATCTATGATTATAACAGTTCACAACAGACAGTGTATTTTGAATACAGTACTAATAACTCAACAACAGATGATTTACATTGATGTATGTTAACTGTTAATTAGTTGTATGAAAGTTGATACTGAATAATTTTATTGTTCATTATTAGATTATGTTTGGTAATGTTGTAATTAAAAATCAATTCTATAACTTTTCAAATATATTTTATTTTAAATTACCATATCATAATAAATTACTGTATTTTTAGTTTAATTAATTCTTTCATTCATTTTTGCTGTTAATTTTAACTTGATTAGAAATGAATTTAAAATATTCTGTGAATAAAATTATGTATTAAAACAAAAAATAATAAAATTTGAAAGAATAATTATAAATTTTCAGTTACAGTCCTTGCCGAAAGTGAATATATTAATAGATAATGTAACAAAGAAGGCTGAAGATAGTGTTATTCATCAAAATTTTATCTTAGGTATGCTGAAATAATAATAATAAATATATTATAATTTATTTTTATTTTAGTTATTTTAGTGAAATTTTAAATATTATACATCATTAAGAAAAAATATATTATACTATAATGTAAGTTATATTAAGTAGTATAAATCTTAATTTTAAAAATATTGAAGATAAAATCATATATTAGGAAGTACATTACTAAATTGCTTATGAGTACTTAGAACTTTATTTAAAATTCTGAATTTATCATCTTTTCCGTTTTTTTCCCCCTGGCAAAGTGAGAATTTAATTGGGAAAAAAAATCATTCTTTTTCTTTCATGTATTTTATCTTCAATATTTTTATGGATGTAATACTTGGTCAGATTGTCTAAATCATCATATATATACATATTTTTATGCTATATATATATACACTGCTGGTCATTAAAATTGCAACACCAGAAAGGAATGATCGTACAAACATCAAAATCATATGAAAGGAAGAAGAGGTTGGAATATGCAAATGATTAGTATTTCAGCGTATTTAGACGACGCAGGAGGGACAAACGACATCTGAAGCACTGCATAAAAGAAAAGTTGTGCAGTGGATTTCTCATTCGGAAATCACTTTGTAAGGTCGGGGTTTCATCATAATATCGTGTTATGCTTCGAATAAGAAGAAGAAATGCTTACCAGCAAGTGTCGGAATTCGATAGAGGCAGGATTGTTGCCTATCAAGAGTGTGGATTATCATTCCGTAATATTGCCACTCGCACTGGTCGAAATCCAACCACTGTCATGCGAATATGGAATCGATGGATTGCTGAGGATCTTACTGAACGGCATGCAGGATCTCAACGCCCTCCCATGACTAACGCCTGAGAGGATAGACATATTGTGATGTCGGCCGTGCAAAACCGTACAACGACATCATGGACCATTAGTCAGGAAATGAGCTTGTTTGCAGCACGTTCAGTATCTGCTCGTACGGTGCGATGACGTTTGCAGCAGCATGGACTGTCAGCACGGCGACCATTACTTCAGCTTCCCTTGACAATGCAGCATAGAGAGAGATGGCGACTCTGGTGTGCTCAACGACAAAGCTGGATACAGGAGTGGCACGATGTCGTCTTTTCAGATGAGTTCCGGTTCTGCGTGCAGCATTCTGATGGCCGTATACATGTCTGGAAGCTCTGAGGAGATCGCTCGTCACCTGCTTGTATTCGATATCGGCATAGGAGCCCTGCACCTGGTGTGATGGTATGGGCAGCCATTGGGTACACGACACGCACATCTCTAGTTTGTATCGACGGTAATTTGAATGCGGATCGGTACATTTCTGACATCTTACGTCCAGTGGTTTTGCCCTATCTTCGAGGCCTGCGAAATGCCATCTTCCAACAAGATAATGCAAGACCTCATGTTGCATGTCATGTTCTGACTTTCCTCAATACAGAGGGTATTCGATTGTTGCCCTGGCCTGCACGTTCTCCAGATCTCTCACCAATTGAAAACATCTGGTCATGGGTTGCTGAGAGACTGGCCTGCCACCCCTCTCCTGCTAATACAGTTGATGAAGTGTGGCATAGACTTGAAGCAGCATGGAATGAGTTGCCCATTTCTGTCATCCAAGCCCAGTTTGACTCCATGCCTAACCAGATAAGGGCCGTTTTAGCTGCCAGGGATGGCAACTGTGTCTACTAATTTCGTACCCCTGTAAACCCCCAAACTGCTTGCAAATTTAATCATTTTGTCTTCATGCCATACTGTTTGTGTACAATAAATATTTTTTTTTTTTATTTGCTTCTTGGTGTTGCAATTTTAATGGCCAGCAATGTATATATATATATATATTTATATTTGTGTGTGTGTGTAAAATGAATAGTAATAAATATTTTTATTATTTAATTAATTATTTTTATTAGTTTTATACACAGTATTATTTTTGTTTTAAAAATTACATAAGTTTTGCTACAGTTTAATATATATTGTTTAGTTTTATTAAAAATTTATTTATACAGTAAGACTTGTTTTGCACTTCCTTGATTAACACTGATTCAATATAATGCAGTCTGCTTAAAGCCTTTTAAAAAGCTCAAAATTTACACTGATTCAAATTATTGCAGCATTTTATTATTCATAAATACAGCTATACCTCGAGTTACGCCATTCTCAATTATACATTGTTTGTCAAAAAAATATATGAAAGATAAAACTCGGGTTTAAGTCATTTTATTCGACTTTACATCTGTCCTCCACAAATATTGAAATTGTAATATCACTAGAAAAGCATTAAAGCACATAAAATCATATTAAAATACATACATTTACAGTAAATGTTAATATAATTATCATAAATCGTAGAGAACGAAATATGAAAACATCTGTGTTGTCATCTTATTTAGCGGTCTTTAAGAGCTTGATATTGACATTTTCCATGGTAGTTCCAATATCTACTGTTTGGCATTGTTGTCAGCACCACTCGTTATTAGTAAATTTAACATAAATTAGTTTATTTTTTACTATTGCAAAATAATTTTAATAACTGTATTTGTTATTAACCTTACAGAATCATCATATTTTATAATGTCTTAGAGCAAACCACATTCACAAATAGAGTTCATGATGTACTGTAAACATTGCCAAATTGTAAACATGTATATTTACAAGTATGTACTGTACATGTATTTGTAAATTTAGATTACTTTTTTCCTGTACTATATTAAAAACTAAAATTTATTTGTTTGTAAGCTTTAAATAGATTCTTATTAATCATATATTATTAAAAAGTGCATTTATAAATAAAATACAGAACTGGGAATGGTTATTTGTGGTTTAGCCTAGTGACAAGTAAATTTGGAGACAAGTAAACTCAACTTACATCGTTTTTCGACTTAAGTTGCCTCTCCTGGAACCAATTACCAACGTAAGGCGAGGTATACCTGTAATACAATTATTTTCAAACACAAACCAATCAGCAAAAAGTGGCAATTTGCCATAGCATTCTACTTCCCCTAAATCTATGTTTATTTGGTGCATTTGTTTTCATATATCGTGTTCATTAGCAGTGAAACAGTGTCTATGCTATCAATAAGTGCTGTGTAAAATGTTATTAATTTGTGTGAATGATCTAGATTTTGAAAGGATTGCAAAACCAAGATGAGGTGTTTTGGATGCAATCTCCTGCTACTGACATTTGTTTGATGAGAGAAAAAGAAAGCGACAAATGACACTAGACAATCTCTTCATAAAAAATCAAGAATTTCAGAAGAGCCAGGATCTTCATTACAATAATGAACTTTATATTTTTGTGTGCATGTTTGTGTGTTATGTAAAATATATTATCAATAGTATGCAAATTAATATAAAAATATCTTAAAATTAAAGTAAAATTAGTTTATTTTTGGTCACATGTTCCCCTTTTCCTGTTTACTGTGTGTTAAAATGACCTCGTTTAACACTGTTTCTTTTAGCACTTTGTTGTCTAGGAATGCATCTTAAGTGCAAAATGAGGTCTTACTGTATTTCAATTTAATGTTTTTAATAGGAATATTTTAAATTAAAATTTTTAATATATAAGTTATATATTTAGTATTGTGTAGAATACAGTAAAACCTCACTTTGTGACCACTCCTAAAATTTCCCTGTAAAGCTGCATAAGTTTTAATATAAGTCAAACCCTATTTGTGGCCACCTCACTTAAGTACCTAAGACAGGAGTATTCGAAAGTGACATCTATCCTTGTTTATATCCTTATAAAATAAATTGAAACAAAAATAATATATATTTAATACATAAATTTAAAAATATTTTGATTGTAGTACTACATATGTAATTTTTGAGATATTAATGTGAGTAAATTTTTATACATATTTGAATAATTTTGAAGATAATTTCTATTCTTTTGTTTTTATAGAATCTATGATGTTTGAAGAAATTAAGGATAGTCCTCATAGGCTTATGAAAAGTGCAGTTGAAATAAAATAAATTTGTAAAATTTTGATTTATATCAAATTAAACATATTGAAAAATTTTTATTGATTTTATATTTAATATCTCTGCACTTTTATATTATAATAATTTTTTTTTAAAAGAAAACTCTTCAATAATGATCATTTGTATAATATGTTTTATAAATTTGAAAATATTCAGATTTGATTTGTATATTGTCTTTGAGACAAGAAACAATTTTTATCGTTATTTAAGGTTTTTAATACACTATTTTTTTGTGTATAGTTTTTAAAATAAATTTTGTTTTATAAGTACTAAAAAATGTTTTATATTGAATCTAGTAATTAAGACTTAATACATAATTAATGTGTTAATGCTTTGATCTATATGTAATCACGGGCAAAATTTATTGTCTATTTTTAGATAAAACAACAAATTAATTAGATTTTGTATAAAATATTTCCTCAATCGGGCAAGTTCACATAAAAGTGAGAGGTTGAGAGAGGCACTTTTACTAATTACTGAGAACAACTATTTCTGTTTTAATGGTAACATTTACTTGCAAAAGCGGAGAGTGCCTATGGGCTTGCCTGTATCTGCCAGTTTGGTGGAGTTAGTCATAAGAGGCATAGAATTCAGTTTTTACATCCCCTCTTACCATGTTATATACCCTTCTATATATGAGCTATGTTGATTATATTCTACTTGCATGGGAAGGCTCAGATGGAGAGTTAATGGAGTTTATGCAATCACTGTTGGCTATTTTCCAAACCGTTTTTGTTACTGAGGATAAAGATGCAAAGATCTCCTTTTTGGATCTGCTTGTATATAGATCTCACAACATCTTACTTTCTGTGTATCATAAATTTGGTGAACCTCCTTACGTCATACCTTCTATAGCTTTTAAGCTCTCCAGGTACAAAAACTCTCCTATTATACACAGGCTGTTCTTATATCTTTCCTCCCAATTAACTTTCCCTTCTTAAATCAGCAGTTTGTTGTGCTGGGTATTCTTTAGATAAGTTCAGAAATCTGTCATCTAGTCAACAGGGTTATTTCCACCATCCACTTTGTATCATAAGAAGGAATTAGTTTTCATAACACTGGCCATTCCATACTTGGATCCCATTTTGTTATGTATTTGTAGTTTTCAAGAAATTTGGCTATATTTTGCCATTAGTGCCCCAGCCTACCTTATTTAGGATGCTTTGTAATGATAAAGACGAGGTTACACACACTGAAAAGTCTGCGGTATATACTATTACCCTTACAAAATCCCCTAACTAGGTTGTAATTATTATATATTGGAACCACTACTAGAATTCTTTGCCTCCATCTTGCAGAACATCATGATGATGATGTACGTAGTTAAAAAAGCTGTTTTTACATTTGTTATCATGCAACTCCTTCACGCTAGATATACCAGAGTTGTGAGTAGCGGTGTTTAATTTTCTAAAGTTGTAAATCACATAGTTCCCAATAAAACACCCTGTAGCCACAGTAGAGCCACTACATGTTTATTATTTGTTTATTGACTGTTTCATTATTTAAAATATTATTATTAAAATTTATTGTTATTAAAATAAAATATAATTGGATTTCTTTTTCATATCATACTTTGTATTATTGTATAATTTTGCAAACTGTATATATATAATTTACATTTTCCATACACGTGTGAGACAAGCAATTTGAAAAAACGTTGGTTGATGTTTGAGTTCTTTTTCTTCAATTCAAATGTTTTGTTTTCTGTGAACAATTCTGCCTGAAGAGGACAGTTACATACTGTTGAAAGTACTCACAAAATGAATTATTTTTACATAACATATACCATTGTCTGTTGGTGTTATCTTTTTCTATAACTTGCAGTACTAAATACAAATCTTCAAATTATATATCAGTTCAACTAATTCAAACATGAATCATAAATTTTTTTGAAATTTTAAAAATAGACCTATTATTATTAAATAATTAAAATCTTTTATTTTATAGATACATGTTATTTTTTTTTAAGTGTAATGCAATATTGGAGATTCTAAGAATAGATAGGACTAAACTGTACATATATTTAGGGTAGGCTATATATATATTTAGCTTGTAGGTCTGCAGATGTTCCATAAGTCTGGAAATATAGGAATTATCCAGACAGTTTGTTTATTCCTTTACAAATAGAGTGAGGTAAAAAAAGTTCAACAACATCCATGGTTCCTGTTTATGGAACCATGGAAGCTATGTTGATCTTTTTTTATTCTTTCATAGTTTAAAGTAGTGTTTTTCAACTGTGGGTTGCGACCCCCAGGGGGTCGAAAAGCCTTACACGGGGGGTCGAGGGTAAAAGAAAAAGACAAGTGTTTGTAGGTCCTACACTACAATAAATAAAACTACAATTTCAGTGAGAAGGCTATGCGTTTTTATTTTAAAGTACAATTGGTTTTTCGATCGATATTGAGGTCTCAACAGAAAGAAAATTAAATACGTATTTTTTTAAAATCACTGACATAGTTTAAATATGGCCCTGGGGGGTCGCCAGAATTTTTTTAACTTGTAAAGGGGTCGCGTATTCAAGAAGGTTGAAAAACACTGGTTTAAAGCATGGCACTGAGTAAGGAGAAATGAATTCAAATTATTTTGATGGTTGGATCTGCAGTCAGTGAGAAATAGCTGAAGAGTTTAATTTAACAGGCATCCAAACCATTGTATTATTCGATATTACATTTTATCTCACTCTATTTGCAAAGGAATAAACAAAGAACAACATAATTTTTAATTAATATATTTTATAAATATTTTATTAAATATAATATATTTAAATAACAACAAAATATTATAATTAAAATATTTTGTGTAAATTAAAAATGAAAATATATTACTTATTAAATAAATTTTATATTGTTGGGCTACAGTTTGAAAAAATTGTAGACACGAATTTCCACTGTCATCTGTCCGTTTGCCTATCTTTCCTTAATCTCGAGAACGGAGTTAGGTAAACGAAAGAAGAGATCAGATATGGAAACCATAGGGGCAGGAGGTTCTAATTAACTACATACGAACTTCTGATGCAAACCGGAAGTCAGGTTATTTCAAATTCAAAAATTTTCTCGTGAAAAAAGTTAGATAGATGACCGGCACGATTCCATTGTTGACAGAAAAGTGTGATGTACAGGGGCAAAACTACTACACTTCACGCAGGCAAGTGCTATGTGCTACCTGTTGCAGTAATGGCACATCTATTTCGCGCTCTATAATTGTTGCAGTAATTCAGTGAATATAATATATATTTTTTAAAATTATATCCTTTTTTGTAAGAATTATATGTAGTTGATTATTTGTTAACTTTTTGCCGATAGATGGCGCTACGTGTAATTCAGAAAATCGAATGTACTGTAATTGAAAATTAATTACTTTATAGAAATGCAATTGATATTTTGGGTTGGAATGGGAACATGATCTAAGTTAGAAGTATTTAAATGAAACTACCGGGTTTTGTAGCAATTGGTCGAAGGGTCTAGGAGTGTATAGTGAACAAATAAACAAACATCCTTATTTATTATTCATTTTTATCAGAAAATTTTTTAATAGTGACAAAAATTAAAATATTATTAACCGAAAATTTGTTTTAGCGGGTCGTGATTGTTCGGTCAGGTATTGAGGTACTATCGAGGTAGGCCTATTTGATTAATTTTGTGTTTGTTTCTTTTTCGTATTTATTCTCATTTTTATTTATGTTTATCTCATTCATTTGTGGCTGTCTCCATTTAATCCCATTTACCATTGTTTTCTATTTTTTATTATTTATTTTTGTAATATTTTTTTCTTCTATCAGATCGTTTGTGAATTATATTTCGGTGAATATTTTCAATATTCTGTTGATTGATTTAATTCTGCTTAAATTTTCGAATACAGTATTTCGAAACCGATTATTCCATATTTAACTGGATGTGTAAAAAACAAGCTTTATTATTGTCTGTATTCTTTATCTTGTCTTAAAGAATTTTAAAAAAAATCGAATTGTAGAGTTTTTGTCCATTCCTTGTCTGTGTCTTGCCCCGAACTTCACTACTACAAATTTGTGTTCTTATTAATGCTTGCTTCTCATCGAACTTTGAGTACACTCGAATTGGTTTCATTCCTTGTGTTCATTCTCTAACTTTGACTATCCTGAATAATGTTTATCCAGAAATTTTGAATACGTCGTTACGTTACAGATACTAAACATATCTTCGTTGCTCGTCATGTCCAATCACCGAGAACAACTATTCTTCACTGTAGAGATGATCTTTCTTTGTAGGCTATTACTCTGCACAAATATGTAAAACAGTCTAAAATGTCTACATAGTATTATCCATGTTAATACTATCTATGTTTGTAAATCAACAAATGTACTTAATTATCAAGAATTGTCATGTAAAATCAAAACATATACCTGCAATTTTACAACGATACTGTACTGTTATTTTATGTTTAAAACCAACTAACAAATATATTGTATTACAATACCTGATTATGCATTTGCGACATAAGGTCATGTAACCTTGTTATATTAATAAATCTAAATGAATGAGAAAAAAATGAGAGTCTAAAATGTCCACAGGTGATAATCCCAACAGGTTAAATTTACCTTAGGTAGCCAAAATGATGGCACTTCGGTTAGATTCGTTTCGTTTCCGTTAGATTAGGTACATTTTTAGTAGACGTTTCCTTTTTTTATTTATTTATTCATGAACTCCCGTGAATGAATAACTAGTGACGTTTGGCACTCGGCGGCCTGCCGGCGGCTCCCCTCCGGGAGGAGTCCGTCTGGATCACGAATAGTCGGAATCGCGGCATTTTGGCTACCTAAGGTAAATTTGACCTCCCAACACAATTACAAACATAACATTTCTTTGTAAAAAAAAGGGCAGGTGGAAATTACAATTTAATAAAGCAAAAGTTACATTACAGATACTAAACATATATTCATTGCTCGCTGGTGGTTGAACATGGAGGGCAATGAAGATATGTTTAGTATCTGTAATGTAACTTTTACTTTATTAAATTGTAATATTAAAGAGGTTACAACAGCCATAGTAATTGTTATATAACACCTACCGCTGAGAATGATGAGAATTGCTGCGAATCAAACGAACTGTTTTCAATTTGATCATTTTTCTGGAACGTTTACAATCGTTCTACAATCGAACCAATATGCAATAACAAATTCGAATTTAAAACGGTTCGAACAATTGGTTAAAAAATCGAATTATATAAAAAATATTTATAACAATGTTTGAAATGTTATCAATTTAATACACCTAAGTATGAAGACTAAACGATTGAAAACAAAAAATCGCATCTAAAATAGTACAGTAGAAGCCGTTCTTCAGGTTAAGCCTTAATCCTTTCCCTCTCCCCCAAAGGGGGAATTTGGAAAAAATCCATTCTTACAAGTTAGTGTGCGTTTTCATGATGTACCCTAACTGTGTACCAAATTTCACCTCTAGGTTCAGCGGTTTGCTCTGGGCGATGATGAATCAATCAGTCAGTTAGACAAGTAATTTTATATATTTAGATGGGCCTCCCGTTCCTATCTGGTCTCGGATTTCATCTAACTCCGTTCTCGAAATTAAGACAGATGGACAGAGGACAGTGGAAATTTAGAGGTTTCCATTTTTTTTTTTTTTTCTTCAATTGCAGTCCCCGAGGTCACGGGTCGATGCAAACTAACGGATTGCAATTACAATGGGAAATATCCAACTTAAAAATTTGGAAATAAATGTAACATTCCTCCGAAAGCAAAATTGTCGCGTTGTAAGTAAAAAAAATTCTTAGCCGTCAGGAAATAAAAGTTTCAAAGTTAGATCAATACTTCCGCAAGTGTTGATCTAACGTGACCAAGTCGAACGGAGGTGTCAAATTGACTAAGCAATCAAATTAAGAATTTAGGGGAGATATCCTTTAAAAAGTCATAAATTCAAGGAGAAAGAATGGTCGTTTCCCCCTAGCTCAGTCTGTTTATCCTCTGTCTCGGACTTAAATTTCGTTCGGCAGTATTATAAAGGTTTTTCGGTATTTTTAATATTAATGTTGCATTAATATGCGAAACACGCGGCGACCGAGGAATCCTAAGAATTTGATTTCTTTCATGCCATGGTCGAAAATGGACGAAAAACATNAACTTAGGAACCATGAAATAAATTTGATAAAAAACTCCCATTAAAAAACAATTAAGCCTTAATCGAGCCTTATCAAAGGCTCATTAAAATCGCGATAAAATTTTTTCGCGCGGACAAAAAATTTTGAAAAAATTTGGGGACCTAAAAAACATTCCAAAAATTGAAAAAAAAAGTTTTTTTGTCAAAAGTGGCCTTAACTACTGAATCTTACGTAACGCTATGTAACCTTGACGAATTGTCTCGTCAATGGGCGTTAAGGTGTTTCGATTCAAAATCACGCGATTCGGTCTCGATACTTTTTATAGGAGGGCTGTTAATGTTTAAAAGGATCTTACTGCGAAGTCTACATCTACGTCAGGATCCTTGACACTAGTTAATCAGTTTTGGATACGCGTTTTCATTCGTGGAGGGAATATGTTTGATTCAGGTACCTGAGACATTCCTTTAACAATAATACTGTAACAAAATTTAATGAGACAAAATAAACAAAATTTACACAAAAATGGAATAATTAAAATGATCCTTTCGAGAGAGAGAGCTGACAATTTCAATGATAATCATACTACCTCTAGATGATTTCTCTTTATCTTCACCTTTAGTTTCTTTATACTTCAGTTCATGGGGAGGTCATGAGAAGCACATAATTATATATACTCTTCTAGTCTTACTGACTTAACTCATTATTAAATTCATGCGGGATACGACTATGAGCGTTGGCCTTCAGGAGATAACTTGGAATACGTCTTCCTTCTATGGAAGTTCGTGGCAAATTAGGCAAAACTCTTTCTATATCGCGTGATTTTCATCCAATTAGCTTTTAGGATTTTCTCACGTGAATAGAGGAAAAGGGGATTTATCGAGGGGTCGACAATTCCCAGGGTGCTGAGATTTTCGGTAGATAAGGGTAAAACAGAAGGATGTTTCGACTTCCGTTAAAAAAAGTGACTTTTTATCCGTTTCCCACGTTTAGAAAAACGATAATTTCACACGAAAAATGAAAGAATATTTTCTTTCAAAATTTAACTTTATAATTAAATTATTAATTAGACACAGGGTCTATTCGGATCTCACATACCTAAAGATCAAATTTATGCCTACGATTAGGACTTGTTCAGTCGGTTCTTAAGCAAATTTTATTTGTCTTTCGGCCGTTATCTAACGTAAGATTTATTGGATTTTACAGGGACTCTACGAACTCAACCCTCTTATCATCATTTGCATCTGGTCGGAATGGGGAAGGTAAGCATTTTAATTTAATCTATTTCTTGGAGATGTAAAAGACGATGGATGTGTTCTCTTATCTGGTAAAAAGAGGAGAAACTAGAAATGCCTTCTAGCTTTATTAAATGCGGATATTTGTACTTTGCAGACGGGTGAGACTGTCAGCATCGGCGCTCTGAACGTCCCCGAAGTGATTTCGGAGTGAGTATTTTTTGTTTTCGTTTTAAACCCTTACCACATTGCGGGCACCGATACGGCCTTATTTGAGCCATCGCCAGTTTGCCAAGTCTACAATGAGGGCGGGCGGATGTCGAGGGATGGAATCGGACATATTCGGGTCAGACCATCCATGAAAATTTCCTGGAGTTTTCGATTTTCTGTGTTTCTCGGAGCGAGTTTCAGTTGTAAATTTCCTAGAGCGGTTAGTAAATTTGAAGTTATTTTGTTTTGGACAGTTTCAAGTATGGATTCGTCACGACGGGCAACGGCTTTCTCTATCCGATCGACGTTTCCGACGTCAGTTTGAGTCGACTCTACTTGGACGGACTCCCTCCCACTGTCAAAGTGGCACGAATACGAGCCCGTAAGTAATTTCTGTGGCATAATTTCTTCCTCATAACCGAGAATTCTCAGCCCTCTCTTATAAGTAAACTCTTGGATTGTGATTTTTCAGACAAGAGATGGTGGAAGATGAACATCGACGGGATGGACGCCAAGACAAGTATCGGGACTACCTACTTCTCCGAATTGCAATTGTCTTCGGCCAGACTGAACGACAAGCAAGCACGCAGCGTCTGTATCTTCTATCACAAGTAAGTTCTGTTTCCGAAAGTTTACCATTGGTTGAAAACTCGATGACGACGTAATTTACCCATAAGCTATGTTCGAGCGTTCTTCTTCTTTCTCGCCAAATACCGGGAACAAAGAAATTAAAACTTCAAATACTATATTCGTGACTAGTCTAATTTAAATCGGTCGACTTACTCCTAATATATTTCCAGGAATCCCTCTTGAACGAAGAGCTTGTATGAAGCTCAGGGGTAGAGCAGGCTCCTTTAGCCTTTTGTTGGTCTGCAATTTGAAAAAAAAAACTGTAGACCTATAAATTGCCACTGTCTTTCCTTAATCTGGAAAACGGAGTTGGATAGATGAAGGAAGAGACCAGATATGGAAATCTAGAGGCAAGAGGACCGGATTGAATATATACTCCGACGCAAACAGAACGTCATATTTCAATTAAAAATTTTTCCTCGAGTGTTAAATGACCGACACAACTCTATTGTTAAAAGAAAAGTATGACGTATAGGGGCCAGACACTACTAATTTGAGGTGGAGAGCATAGATTTCGAACGAAATAAATTAAAGATTGCAGCCCGACATTGTGACCGTTTAGAAATTTACCAAAGCGTATTTAAATTCCTTTCGCCTTACAGTTTAATGCTACTCGCTTTCTTCTCAGCTCGAAGATTTTTCATATTAATTAGCCTTTGGTCCTCTCGTAATTGGGCTACGAATACTAAAAATGAATTATTTTTTAACGAAATTTTAGATTAAGACCAGAAACGATAAGAGAGAGACACGTGCCTCGTTTCGTCCCTCGGATCAAAGGTAATCCTTTGATTTTATCCCGAATTTATACAAAAAACGAATTAATCAGTTTAAAATTTTCCCACAGATAACGAAGAAGTGGGGGCAATTTTGGTGACGTCGTTGCAAAATTCGACAACGAATCAATCGTCGATCCTCGGGGGAAAAGGAAGTTCTCTGGTCGATTTACATCAAATTTCCGATATTGAAAACAGCGTAAGACAGCGATTTTACAAATGTTTATTTTCTTAAATGTTAGGCGTAATTTGCGAAAATCTAAACAATTTTTCAGTTTTCCGTGCCGAAAGGAATCGTAATAACTTTCAACGCGTATCGAGAGTTAATCAGAGATGAAGGATTACTTCTTCGGATTTCCCAATTGGAAGATGCCGCTTGGTAATTTGCCAACGAAATAAGAAATTTGACATTTTTCCATAAAAATAATGTTGTTTTATCTAAGAAAAATCACCTTTAAAGGTCGTCTGATTACTTTCTTTGCAGGGGTAAAACTGGCGAAGACATGAAAGAAATTTGCTCACAGTCAGTGTCAAATTGTTTCTTTGGAAATTACGTTTCCTCGTAAACTGAAAATAATTTCATTTCAGAACTGTCGAATACCTGAAAGAATATTCTTTACCCGTGTCCTTGGCTTGGGTTCTCCACGAGAAGTTCATTCAAGTCTTCGGAACAGAATATACGTCACTCCCCTTTGCCGTCAGATCTTCGGCCCAGGGTTCGAATCTTTTTCGTTAACGTAATAATGAATATTCGGGGAATTTCGAAACGGTCGATTTATTCTTTTAGTAAAATCGTTTTTCGGCTTTATAATGAAGCTATTGCGGTTTTCCCACTCGGTAATTCAAGAAACACGCCTAAAACAATTCATTTATCGAGTCTTTATTAATTTTAAAAGTTTAATTTAAAAAATCGTATAATAAAGCCATTTTCATACTGCAAGTTTTAAGAACCCCTTTTACCATACTCTTTATTGGGTTTGACCGAGCGTGCAATGGGGTAGGCGGCTGGTGAGGGGCGAGATCCGATATATTTGGATCGAACTAAGCCAGAGAATTTCCCAGTCGGCTCGAAGTGTAACCCGAGTGTTAATTCTTTTATCGTCAATGAAGAATATTTTATTTTGCTCACTTTTTAATTAATATAAATGCGTTGTAATTAGGGAAATATTTTCGTTTCCAGGAGAAGATTCCGAAGATTTATCGGCCGCGGGGCAAATGGAAACGTTTCTCAACGTAACTGGAATCCAAGAGGTAAACGAAGATATTTGCATGGAGAATGACGCGTTTTATTTTAGAATTTAATTCTTTAGCGTGTGTTCGATTACTAGTTGTTCGGTCCTACTGTAATCTTTCGCGCACTCGTCATCTGTACAGGTTCTCGTTTCGTTTCGAAAAGTTTATGGAGACTGACGTTTCTCGTTACGTGTATTTTCCACCATGATTCACCCATCAGTTTTTGTATGGCTTCCTTTCTGGTCTTTCTTCAATTCAATTCAATTCTTTTATTAAACACCCTGTAGGTGCATTCTCAGTACCGTTTAATACATAGCTGAGAGATATATGCACATTATTTATCAAAATATATTTCGCAGATGAAGAAACCGCTTAACATATTGTAAGTAAACAAAAGACGGCGGAGTAGTACATTATTAGTATAAAGTTACATATCGATATCACAGTAGTGAATTAAGATAGTAATACAAGTTTTTGGTGTACCATAGTAGTTATATACTTACAATCTGTCATGCAGATTGTTTAACANATACAGTAAAACAAGAATTATAATTGTAAATCAAATTTTAGCAGTCATTAAACTTTGGAAATAAATAAATAACTGAATAAAAATTTCATGTAGGAATAGCAAAGCCAATTCCTATATTTTTAACACAGACTTACAATATGGATACTGAAAGCATTTGAAAAAGTAAAAGATTGATTTATCAAAAACATTTTATTATATAACATACATAAATCATAATTTATTATTGCTGAAGATGTAATAACAATATTGACTGTGTAATCATTATCTGAAGTAATTCATCATCAAAACTTAAGAATTTAATATAAATATGTAATATGTATATACTCACATAAAAATAATATTATCTGCAAGAAGCAAAATTCATTCATTAAGTTTAATGTCAGTTTCAAATATTAGATACTGTACTGTAGTTACACACTCAACTTTGTTTCTACAGCTGTCTCATACAAATACGATACTTTTGTAGACAAATTAAACATCAAAAATCCTTAAAATAACTTCAGATGATAATATTTTTATATTCAACTTCCATATATTAAAAATTTTTAATAACATATAGTTTAAAACATAAAATATTTGTAAACATTTCACACGATGCTTGTGCAAATATACACAATGGGATATCTATATTTATTTTGTTATTCAATTTTCATATATGATTAACATTTCTTATTACAATTTAATTCTAATTTTCAAAATAATAATGTGATCAGAACTGGCTCTAGACACCAACAAAGTAAACATCTGCTTGGGGCAGCACATTTTCAAGGATAGTATTTCACAAATAATAATTCTATGAAAAATAAATAAATGTATTTTTCTGAGTCAGTTTTTAAAGGTATGAGGAACAAGCAACTTTGTTTGTTTAGGGTGGCAAAAACTCTAGAATCAGCCCTGACTGTGATAATTAATTTTGTAATGCAAAAATTTATTTTGTAAATTCATCTTTAAATTTAAGTTACTTGAATTACTTGACTATCTCAA
>NW_019384517.1:808693-811207 GCF_000671375.1 Centruroides sculpturatus
GACCATATGTAATTGATGATACAAGGACACAAGGCTCTATTAAAGATACTTGCCTGCAGCACAAACACTTGTAATATAGTCACACGTCTGTAGCACAAATAATATATCCAGGATATGCATAATCCATACTGAAGCACTTTATTTTGCACCACAGTTGTACAATTAAGTCATATGTCTGTAGCATTGAGTTATGAAGATAACTGACACGTTGACGAAACGCAAGGGTCACAAATGAAATATAGTGATCATAGTATATTGAATGTGAATAATAATCACATATCCATCAAAACCTTTATATGGTAAAAGACCAGTTTTATTTCTGTCAATTATCTCTGTCAAAATTTTAACAGTTTTATCTCTGTCAAAATATCTGTCAATTATCCTCAAATTATCCTCAATTATGTGTCAAATCATGGCCACAATCATGCCAGCAAATGAATAAGAGTAATTTTTGACATCTCATATCAGTAAATAACCATATACAGCTTCCTATCAGTGGCTGATTGGGTAGTGGGTTTTTCTGTCTTTGTAAAATCATTCTTACTTTTCAGACAGATATTTTTAGCATGTATTATCTTTCCAGAAAAACAATACATTTTATGCACATATGCAAGCTGCATCTTATTAATTAATCAGGAAAAAATAGCAGTCATACAAAATAATCCTGAACTACACGTTAAATTATCATTTACTGATATAGTCACATCCTATGCTATTTTATAACAATTACAGGATTTATTAAGAGTCCATACTTTATAGTTTAATACTGTTTACAGTAAATTTAATAAAATTTCATTCATTCGCTCATAATTCATCTAATCATTACTCTTATATGATTATAAAACCATTAATACCTTCACAGATATAATATTCTCTAATTATTTCATATATTATTATTTTCAATACTTTCTTTTCAATGTTATAAGGCTTACAGGCTATATTTTGATAAAAAATATACAGATTTGGATAAGATTTTACAGAGCCAATCTGTGCACTTACTTTATTTTTTCTGTTTGCTATCACAGAATAACTAATAAAATAATTAGAAACCATAATTTTCATTATTGAAATTTATTTTTTTATTCAAATATGATTTTTAATTTTATCTGAAATTCTCCATTTATCCAGATTCATGTTTCATTATTGTTATTGTGAAATAAACAAATATCCGATTTGAAAATTAGATAGTTTACCTTAAAATCGTCATCATATTGTAGTGATGAATACGATCGTCTAGATTTTAGCCATGACTGCATTTCTGAATAAGCTATTTACTTAAAAATCTCATTTATGTGTATTCTAGCACCAATTACAAAAGAAAAACTAAGAATTCTCAATTCTTATTCTCAATTTTAAACTCTCGCTTATCTCAAATATCATTATCGTTTTAAATAATGCAAATCGGAACGATGTAAATATTGCAATATTTGAGAACTGCTGATTTCATTAGACATCACATGTTTATTGTTGCCCTAAATCCACGTGGCCGTAGTACAAAATCAAACAATGTGTTAAAAAATGTTAAAAAAAAATAAAATATAAAATAAAATGAAAATTAATACAAAATTAATTTCTTTTGTATTTTTAGAAATATTTTTATAAACAACTAAAAATGTTTTACAACGAATTTAATATACTCCTGTATATCAAATTATACTCGTTAATTACAAAATTGAGGAAAAGTGCACGAATTATAATAAAAACAATGACAAATCCTTAAATTGTGAATTTTGTTAGGAAATAATCTCAAACAGAAATCTTAATTAAGCTTTTAATTTTTTTAAAAATTCAGTTGTCGATTCCAACATTTTTATAAAAAACAAATAACTTTTAAATTTAGTTAAGTTAATTATTATTTTTTAATTCGATTAAAAAATTATGCTTTAGGGGAAAACGTCCAAACGTATAATAATACTTTATATTAATTAGTTCATTTTTTATGACGAAGGATCTGACTTTTCTGAAATTCTTGTTTTTGCAATAAAGTCCTGAAGTTTCATTTGTCACTTTTTTCCTTAAGCAAATGTCAGTAGCAGAAGATTGCATCGAAAATGCCTTGTTTTGCTTTTGCACTCTTCAAAATCTAGATCATTCACTACAATTTGATCAATGATTTTGGTTATTGTTACCAAACTTTTACTAAGGAAATCTGTAGAGAAATTTTTTGGGTTCTTCGTTTTCAGAGTCACTATTTTCCAGTTCTACATGGATTGCCTTGTTCTGCCAATTCTTGAAGGTCGTCATTGGTAATGTTGCCATCTTTTCAAAATTGCTGATCTGGACGGCAGGTCAGGTTTGTTCGAACTAGGGTTTCTCAAACGGGATTCCGGTTGTTTTTTTAACCCGGGAAATTTTTCTTATCCCGGGAAATCCCGCAAATTTCTTAAAAATTCATTTTTTTTCTTATTTTGTGTTAAGGTTGAGGAATTTTGCAAATAGAAAGCATAATTAACTCATTCACTGTCAGAATACATTTGTATTTATTAATTTTAAACCTACCTATTAGTTTTTTTT
>NW_019384517.1:811559-829432 GCF_000671375.1 Centruroides sculpturatus
TATTTATATCGTATTACAGGTGGAGATCCTTCAGATTTCATGAAGTCGAGTTGTTTATTGCACAGTTTATTTTGATGGTGAGTTTTGTCAAAGATCATCAATGATGAAGCCATTAATAGTTTATAACAGATGTTAGGGTAACACAGACTGTCGACCATTTAAAGTTTATGGAGCGAAGTCGTATGTTCCACAATGTCTTCCCAATCAGATGGTGTATTCTTGTCTAATCACATCATGATGGACCATATGTAATTGATGATACAAGGACACAAGGCTCTATTAAAGTTCCTTGCCTGCAGCACAAACACTTGTAATATAGTCACACGTCTGTAGCACAAATAATATATCCAGGATATGCATAATCCATACTGAAGCACTTTATTTTGCACCACAGTTGTACAATTAAGTGATATGTCTGTAGCATTGAGTTATGAAGATAACTGACACGTTCTAATTAGCTAACTTCACGTTCATTGATTCTGTTTGAACGAGTAAGCATCGTAACAGAATTTTACATCACACTTTCCAGATAAGAATAAAGTCATGCCGGTCATTTATGTAACTTTTTTCCGGGGAAAATTTTTGAATTACAATCGCGTGACTTTCGGCATCTACAGTTCACATACAATCCAGCCCTTTTGAACTTACAATTTCTACATTTTGTTTTGACTTTCTTGTATCTAACTACGTTCTTGAGATTTAGAAAGAACAGACGGATGGACGAACGACAGTGGAAATTTATCAATTTACATTTCTTTTCAAATTCAGCCCAATAACACATATTTATTTTTATTCAGTCCGACTACTTTCAAGATATAACGAGTGACCACTCAGTAGCTATTCATCACCTCGAACTTCAACCACCAAAATTTCATAACATTAACGCCCGTTATACACAAGCGACCGTGCCAAATTTCCTTATTTAATCTGTGCCCCATACTGAGATATTCAACAAATAAGCTTTAACACACACGCACACGCACTTTCAAGGAAATGTTTCCATACTTTGTTTAATTTTTTTAGTTCATTTGTTATGATATTTTAAATAGTTTTATATACTGTATTTATTATAAAATGGCAAAATCGCTTAATTTTAAAAGTAGAAATAACTTTTCAAAACAATTGTAAATGCCTATGTCTAGTAAAATCTTCCTTAAGTCTAACATTAATTTAACTCCCCTAGTAGACAAACTTTACTGGAAAATTTTAGAAATTATCAACTAAGAGCACAAGAATTATTAAGCGTAATAGGGGTGGACAAACCGTTTTTTCCATAGATCAACATCTACCCATTGAGGAAAAACTTTTCCGGTTTCTTTTTTAATATTTCCGGACATTGCGAGGCACTCGAAGGCTAAAAAGAATGAGACAATTTTCTAGGGTCAGGTCTTGACTAATCGTCATGCTTCTCTTTTGTTATATATAAAAGACGCGAAAGTAAATCAAGTTTTTTATTAATAAAGTAATTATATATTTACAGTTACATTTAAAAATTTGTTCTTTAAAATGCTCGGGATTCATTGTCACCAGCCTAATAAACAAGCCAATCATACTATTTCTTTAGTACAAATTGAGGTACGAGTGTCATTGGCTCGATCACTTCGTACCTTACCGAGGAAACGTAAGTACTCGCATTTCGTGAATGTGTAAATGCTCATATAAAGTAAACAAAATAAAATGAAATTTATTATATTTATTTCCGTAATTATTGCCTTTACATTATTTTAAGAATTTAGTTACAGTAAAGTCTTTTTCCAATGATGGGGGGCGGACCGCAAATAAAAAAGCGAAAAATTTCTTCTATTTTTTCACTATCTGAAAAGAAAAACTAATTAAACTACAGAAACAAAACAATACAAATGTTAGAATATTATACAATGTTTATAGATATAGCTACACAGTGATATATCTATAACTCTTTAAATGACAATTATACTTGATCGATTTATCCATGTCGATACTGAATTATAAATGGTCTATGCACAAAGTATAAGAAATGATTTACGCATATGTCTCAATTTAAGCAAAATAAATATAAAAATACAGTTTATTTTATATTACTTCAATTTTCTAAAACTGTGACAGAAAGTAACTACGCAATGATCAAACGGTTTGACTGTTCGTTTAAGATGAAACCATGGGAAAGTACATTCGAAAGTAATATAATTTTTAATGGTTAAAGAATTAGATAAGTCAGTTTAGTATACTCTAACATTACTTCAATGTAAAAACAAAGAAATAAACATTTTTTGTTAATATACGTTTATTTATAACCGAAATTTGCTTGACATAGATGTAGTTCGTGACAATTGCGAGTTTCTTTTAAATAATTTATAGTCAATAAAGCTCAAATGTACGTATGTAGAAAATTATGTAGATAGATATATAATAACATTAGACAAATTCTTATTTTTAACAATGATACGGCGGGAGTAATAGTAAAACAAAGACGCATAAAAATACTACAGAACTACGTACGGAAGTTCAGTTTTCTAAGATAAGTAAATTCGCTCTAGAATTTTTCAAATATTCAGTAACACAAGAGCGTTATTATAAAAATGAAATGACAAAGACAATATAAACAAGTAATTATTTAATGTAACTACAATGTCGGGCAACAATGCATTTAGTTTAAAATATATACGCTCTACCTCAAATTAGTAGTGGCTTGCCCCTGTACATAATACTTTTCCTTTAACAATAGTGTCGTTTAAAAACCTTCACCAGATGGCTAAGGTATGAACATCGTTCTCGTGCTTTTTCCCTTTTTAATATGAAAATAACGTATATCCTGTTTTCATCCGAGAAAAATAAGCTTTGAAATAAAAAAAAAATTTTAAAAATCGGTTCGGTAGATTCTGGGATTACCTCGAGCAAAGAAAAAAAGAAATATTCTTGCTTCATATATTAGTAGAAAAATAGATAGAGATTAATGAACATTTAAACTATCTCCAGGATAAATTTACTTAGGCCTGTATTTCAATAATATATTAAATTAATACGAAGAGAAAATTACCTAGATCTGTTTCATTTGCTGCTGATGCCGCTTCTGTCGTCATTGACAAGAACAGAGGAATAACAAGAATCAGGCTAAAAGCAAAAATTAAAAATATGTCACTAGTCCAGAAAAAATATTTAATAAAATGAATTTTACAAATATATAATTAAATTTCACGCAAATCTTATTAAAACAATTATGATTGTTTTAAACAATATAAAATCCCGAGTACTAGTGCTAAAGCCATTGCCTGTATTGCGTTGCATAAGTATTGCATTCATAAATCTAATTAAAACTACAGTAGAGCGTCGTTTGTATGATTTACAGGGGCTGGGGTTGTTCGGATAACTTATTTTTCGGATAACCGATTATGTACGAAAAAATATAACCTATCCCACGTTAAAATTTTTCTCCGTTGCGTGTCGCTTTGCGTTGAATTTTCGTCGATGTTAAGCCTAATGTAAACTTTTTAAAATAATAATCGTGGCTATTGTATCGTTTAAAATTATTTATTTATTTTTTACAAACAAAATAAATATATTTAAAAATATAAAAACAAAAGAAATTATACGTTAGAAGTTAATCTAGTATCAAAAACGTTCGATTTAGCATGACACACAGTCCTCAGAAAAAGACCACAAAATAATGTCAATGCTGCCAGCTAAAACACACATAAAAAAAATATTGGAGTAGCGCAAGATATAGCCAAAGACTGCAGCGCCACAGCACTAGCGAAAATTTAAATTTGCAGACTGGAATTCTTTCGGATAACCGACGCTCTACCGTATTGGCTAATCTCAGTAGACAAAATTTCAAGCTTAAATTAAAGTACCAACAAAAAAAAAAAAAAAACTTCGCGTCTACACATGTACAAATGTTAAACGTGTTTATATCAAGTGTTTATATCAAAGTGTTTATATCAAACGTAAAAGGTTTACTTTTACGTTTGATATAAACACTTTCAACAGTCATACACTTTTACTAATATATTTGAGTTTCTTCTATTTCATGTTCAAAATTTCGTATTTAGTTTACAACTGCAGCGATGTACTAATTGAACGCAACTTTTGAACATGTATATTTTTAAGAGAGCAATATTCAAGCAGATTAATTTACAACTACAATTGAAAAAAATAGAAAGAAACTTGTAAGAATCGTTCGAATATTTTAATTTATTATTCATTAGATATTGGTAGAACTTACCAGCAGAAAATAGCCGAAATCTTCATTTTGTATTGATATACTCTGTATAATATTATTGGATTTGGTTAATTTCTGCTTTATATACTTTAGTACAGTTTGCTTTCGACGGTATAATTCTTAAAATAAGAAAGTAAATATCGTAAATCTATCAACAACATGAAATTCACGCATCTTCAGCAATTTAACACTTTTATTCTTACAGTATCATTACTGTTTGTTTCATCAACTGCTTAAAAACAAAAATGCAATGTCATTTTTGAGAAATCATTGTTTAGAAATCGTAAACAATAAAACAGAGTAACGACAATGTACAATGTAAACAGGTTTATCTGTTTAAACCTCAGCAATTAGATCAGTTGGATTCTTTGTATTTCTTAGATCTGTGGCCACTGAGATTAAGATAACACGAGACTTTTATTGATGCTCGAAACATGAACAGAATAACAAAGATAATAACATAAACCATTACGTTACAAGTCAGAGACCGATTTAAGATTAGAAAATGTTTTTACTGTATTTAATAAACAATAGATTTATAAGTTAGCAAAATTACATGATTTATAATAGTTAATTGATTGACATTTTCTAAATTGCACACTGTAATGATAGTAAATTATTATTCGATTTATCATCTTAATTGTTGACGGCGTAATTAAATTACAGTATAATTAACTTGTGAAATACTGCATCTAATAATTGTTATAATGGTAATTTCGGGTTAATAAAAATATTTTTGTGTACATATATTTTATAATATGATGAATAGTCACAAACGATGTAAGCTCAAAATAATTCGATTCTGTACAATTTAAATTGTGAAAATTGTTTTCTATTCCTTTATTACAAGTAATAAACCAGCAATTAATTGCTAGAATAATTATAAAATCTATTTAACAGGTATTTAATTCCCTTTTGGCTCAAATGGTCTAACTGGCACCCGATTTCCAGTAATTTTACTACGTTAACAATTATAACTTTACCTTCGTATTTGTTAGCAAAGTATATTACAAAAGAATAGATGGAAATTGATAATTGCTTTATTATATCGTGTAATAATAATACTTTTATTTAAAAAATAGTAATAAAATATTAATAAATTTTTACAATGTGTACGTATACTTGTCTGAAAATAATAGAGATACCTTCGCTTCTGCAGTTAACTTGCAAATAATATGTAAAATTGCATACACTATTGTATAAAGCAAGTAACTACATTTGAAATAGACACCTAATGCCATTCTTAGAGAAATTACAGGGAACTTTTTGCATTTTGACAATACAACACGATATTTATTACGATTTAAGATTTTGCAAATGCCAACATATAATTTAGTTTATTTACCAACCACATACGACCGACAACAGTTTTCTGCTTTTAAGCAATAATTTCTGCGATGAGGAAACTACCCTGAAAAATAACAATAAGAAGTATTGATTTGCCGTAACTGCATGAATTGCAGAATAATGTTATTTATGTATTGTTTGATAGATTTATAGTGTTTTCTTTCTTATTTTGAAAAATACTATATCAAAAACAACTAACGCAAAGTATATAAAACAGAAGTTAATAGCACGATACAGAGTATATCGATCCAAGATGAAGATTTTGACCATTTTCTGCTGGTAAGTTGCAGCAAAATTTATTGAATAGCGAATATAAAATTTTGATGAAGTTTTACAAATTTATTTGTATTTTTTAATATATATTGTAGCTAATTGTGAATTAATGTGCTTGAATATTGCTGTCTTAAAAATCTACGTGTTTAAAGGTTGTGTTAAATTAATACAAAATTGCAACTTCTTAACATTTCTCTAGTGTTCAAAAATTATAATTAACTCATTAATTTTTCTTATTTAATTACATTCTTTACTAGCATTCACGTACTCCAATTAAATATTTTTTTATTTCACTTTACTTTCTCTGTCTCTCAGTTCTTTCATGTATACATTTTTTACAGAAATTTTTTTAACTTACATTTTTATACCTTGCTAAATCAGAGTAAAAGAGAATTGACAGCTTTTGGTATGACGTTTTCTTTCATGTCACATTCTTCCCTAATGTTTTTATTCCTCCATTTTGTCAATGTACACTCGTTTCTGAAGTATCTCCTTTCAAGCAGAGTGATGCAACTCTGTTTGAAGTTCGATATTGTGAATTCGAATTTGATTGCAAATTAATACCTGAAATGCGGAAACATATACTCGAATTTCTGCACTATCTAATTGCTCGTGTTGACTCTGCTTTATGCTTAGCGCAATAATATTTGTTTTAGTAAGACTCGTGTTTAATTTCGTAGAGCTTTTTGAGAACATATCTTACTAAATATTTTTTCACCACTAATAAAATATTTTTCATTCCTGCTTCCAGCATAATTCTTATTTTACCTCTATTCTTGTGTATGCCGACGGACGTGACAACAGAACTGAATGAAGTAACTTCAGGTAATCTTCTGTTAGCATTAATGTATTTTTAACTGAAGTTTTGTAAACTTATTCGGAAAGTAGTTCAAAATTTTTTTAATTCCTATCTGTATCTGTACTAATATATGAAGCGAGAATGTTTGTTTGTTTGTTAGAGATAATCTCGGAATCTAGCAAACTGATTTTTAAAGTATTTTCTCTATTAAAAAGCTTTTCCCGTTCTGCTACACGTAAAATATATATTCTTAATATATTCTGTTAATACCCGAAGCTAAATTTCGATATTTTTACTACATTAATAAGTTTATAAATACAGTAGAGCGTCGTTTATCCGAAGGTCGGTTACCCGAAACGTCGGTTATCCGAAGGAATTCCAGTCGACAAATTTAAATTTTCGCCAGTGCTGTGGCGCTTTAATCTTTGGTTATGTCTTCGGCTACTCAAATATTTTACGTTTTTGATACTAAATTAACTTCTGAAGTATAATTTTTTATTGTTTTTATATTTTTCAATACACTTATTTTGTTGTACAAAATAAAAAAAATAATTTTTAACGATACAATAGTCTTCTTTAGGCTTAACATCGACGAAAATTCAACGCGAAGCGACACGCAACAGAGAAAAATTTTAACACGGGATAAATTAATATATTTCTTCGTACATAATTGGTTATCCGAAAAATAAGTTATTCGAACAACCCCAGTCCCCAATTGATTCGGATAAACGACGCTCTACTGTAATTAGTTTTGGTCCTGAATTACAGGGATTTCAGACATTTGCTCTCTTTTGTCCATAGGGCAACGCGCCACTGATATAAGCTACTTTAAAACTCTTACCTACCATTTCTTCCTAATGATTACTTAATTACTACAAAATACCAAATCCTTTAATCGATATATGTCAAATTTCGCATAGTTAATCTCTATACTATATGGGGAAACATCCGGACCTTTTATTTACTGTTTCTTATTGTATCCCTCAGCCGCAAACTCCTAAACCTTTTGATCAATCTGCACAAATTTCGAATAGTTATTCTAGACTAGGGGTCCCCAAAGTGGTCGATATCGACCCCTTGGGTTCGAATAGTGTTCTCCAGAGGTCGATGAATACACGAGGGTCGAAAGGGTGTCGATTAATACCAAAGAGGATCAATTAAACTGTCTAGAAAAAAATAGAATATTTCAATAAAAATTCGAAATACGGATATGATCAACAACATTACTGACTAACTACCCTAGTTATAACTCGAGTTTTGCCGTAGTCTACGCCGCTTTAAGCATGTGCTACTCTGTTTTCACGCATCTGGCAACTGTACAAGTGTTAGAAACATGTTATGAACGCTGGTAGTTCATTATACACAAGCATACGTTGCACAGTTACACTCTAGTAGGGTTGTGACTCTAAGTATTTTATGTCTAAAAGAAGACTTTAAAGCACGTTTCGAAGACTCGGAGAATATGCATGTTTTCGAATGGTTCGCTAATCCATTTGATGTAAAAATAGATAATGAAGGTAGTGAACCTGGCTTAGAAGATGTACTGATTGAAATATGTGTAGATCTCGAAGCTAAAGCGTTGTTTAAAATAAATACCTCAGTGAATTTTGGAACAATAACAATATCGCCACTAAATATTCCAAGCTCAGAGCAGAAGCCGAACCTTTCTTACTTGCATTCCCAACTTGATATATGGTTGAAACTGATTTTACCCACGCGAACGCAATTTTGACAAAACAGAAAAACAGATTGAACTTGGAAAACCGCGGTGATTTGCGACTAAAACTTACCAATTTTCAACCGAATATCAATAATCTTGCTGCTTCTCTTCAGACACATTCAACCCTCTAATATCAACTATTTTAAGAAAAAGGCGTGTCAACATATTTTAAGGCATTCAGTAGTAGTGCAAATGCAAAAATAATTTAATGTTTTTGTTAAATACATAATCTGGGGGTCGATAAGAAGGCAAATATTCTATAAAGGGGTCGACGGGATAAAAAGTTTGGGGACCCCTATTCTAGACAATACTCAAAACCATATACGTTACTTTAAACCTCGACCTTTCACTCCTTCCACTGCTTTCATTTCCCACAAATTGCTAAACTTTTTGAATGATTTGCACTAAATTTTGCATATCTTATCCTGTCCCCGTTTTAAAAGTATTAAATTTATATAAAGTAAACTATATTTTTATATTTATTTTTTTTTTTTTTTAAATTGTAAGACATGTGTGAATCATATTTAATAGTTGAGAAATAGGAGATTTGTATTTCTAAAATTTCAGTATAGACATGGATTTATCGATGACAAACATTAATGATTCAAGAGGTTATAGTGCATTTGCATCTATATATTAACACTATATCATTTCTAGTAGTTTTAATGTACACTTTCTAATTTTTAATTAAGTTTTTTTCCTTTCAGTTACTGAAGGGAGAGATGTAGAAATTATAGAAGACCTTACAGAATATGTCATGCATATTTGCAACATTTCTTCAAATCCTCTTTGTATGATCATACAAACATAACTAGCTATTAAGTAAATACTAAGAATAATGTAAAAGCAATAACTGCGGAAATAAAGATAATAAAACTTGATTTTATGCTGTTTATTTTAATGTAAATCATTTTTTTTACAAGATTTACAAGTAAACCAAACCAGCAACGAGTTGCTCAACTTTCTCGGCGACACTTTAAAATTTTGGTAGCTCCTTCTGTTATTAAATTTTATTAAAAAATCTTTTTTATATTTCTAGCTATTATCAAATGGCAAAACGCTTTATTTTGAGAGTAGGAATGAGTCACGTAAAATCGTCAATAATTTTGACACTACTGGAGATAGAGACGACCCCTTTATCTCCCCATTCCCTCTATCTTTAACTGTCAAAATTTAACAGAATCAGTCCCTCTAATACAGAAACCTCGCAGCAAAATTTCAAAAATTTTAGACAAAAAGCACAAAAGTTATATAACTTTAAAGAGGTAGAACAAAATAGAGCCCCACACACACACACGCACACACACTAACATTCATAAATAAAAAACATTATTTATGATTCTCAAACACAAAATCGTGCTACTATTAAAACACTTGGCGTTTTTTCATCTTTATTCAGTTGATACGAGTATTACTACACGTTTCGGGCACTGCCCTTTATCAGCTAATATTAGATTCTATACAAACTTGAAAGGTGTACACATGTGTAAGATTAATACAGTTTCGTACATCTGCCTTAAGTTTTACAATTACTGTATATTAATTGACTAGTGACACTCAGAAAACACTTTCTCAACAATGAAATCGAAAGTAGGCTTCACCAACATGAAATTTACGTACATCTGTGGAGCATGTTTTAAATTATGATAAACAATTCCAACATTGGATCTTGCCTGTGCATAGGCTTAATATAATTTATGTTTTTTGTATTTTTCAAATTCTGTGTAAATTTGAAGACTGTAACAAATAAAAAGTTGATAACTTCAAACATCCTTTACAACCGCAGGAACATATTTATCATAGGCAGTTTCGACTTTTTTCGAAAATCTTTTTCACTTACGAAGATGTAAATTGATTAAAAGTCCTTTTGGGACTTGTAAGACCTCCCAGTCCTAGGTAACATATAAACAATACAGTATATAAACAAAATCACATACAAATCGGTTCGGTCGTATTCACGTGATACGCGAACAAATGGAGCAAACGGAGTTGTACTGTACACCTATATTTCTTACGTTGGAAGGAATATAGATGTACAGTACAGTATAACTACAGATGAAAATACAGACGGAACACAACAAATATCCCAGAAGTCGGTAAAAAGTGGTTTAGTATGATGTACAGTACTTTGCCAGTGTCTGCAGCAAACTAAAGATGCTAGTGTTAAAACAATATAGACCTAAATAATATACTTTTAGGGGCACCCTATCACTCAACATTTAACACGTGTACGCAAACGTCACGAAAGGACTCGAGCTTAGGAACGATTAACTAAACAGTAAAAATTCTCTTAAAAGGAAAATAAATTAACTACTATACAAAAAATTGTACAAGTTCCCATTCAGAAATAAAGAAATTTATTTTTCGAAATTTCACAACTATATACAGTCGATCCCCCTATAACACTGTTGATAATTCCGTTTTATATGAATTCCATGTTGTACGAGTCACTTAGATTTTACGAATACGTGAGCAGTTCACAGCCCGGCACACGTATTTGTAAAATCTAAGTGACTCGTACAACATGGAATTCATATAAAACGGAATTATTAACAGTGTTATAGGGGGATCGACTGTATAAATTGACGCAATGCCATTAAATTACATAAAGGTGTAAAATTTCGAATTAAGAAAAATTTGTAATATATATATTTGGTTGCAAGAACAAATTCAACGGCAATCGATATTTTAAAATTTATTGACTAGAGTGCATTTAAAATTTGGGGAACCAAGAAAAAGCGCGATGTACGGAGGAGCCATTGTAATTGTTTTTATGTTCGAGTCGTCGCACCGTCGCGTGTGTCGCCTATTGTCAGGGGCGCCGCTAGCAGTTTTAACTCCCGTGTGCAATACCGATTATGCCGCCCCCTGTTTAACTACGATTACCAACGCTGAGCTTGCCAGAAAGGATCTTTAGTGTTGTCTCATAAGGGTGTGAAAAAAGAAAAAAATATTTTACAAAGAAAATCTATTTATTATTACTAAGTTATTTTTGTTTACTTAAGTTTAAAACCATATAAATATTTATCTATAGAAATTGAACTTCTCTTGCCTTTATGTTTGCGAAATCTGCTATCAATTTTCATGTATCCAAGCTGTCTAAGATTTCACGTTCAATTGAAAATATAGCTAAATTACTTAATCTTTGCTGGTGCGTTGTTGATCTTAAATAGTTTTTTTTTTATAATTTTAACTTTGAAAAGGACCCTTCACTAAATGCAACTGAAACCGGCAATGTAAGTAATATTCTTAGTGCCATTGCTGTGTTCGGAAATGTTGAAATTAAGCCATTAGTAAAAAGATATTGTAATAAGGTTTGAGGATCATTAGACTGGTTTTCTGGAAAATGCAACTTTAAAGTATTGATTTCATTAAACAAATCAATACTGTCAATGTCTGTTTCACTACTCGAATTGTCTTTAAATTAAGCTTCAGATTTAAATCCTAACCAAGTTAAAATATGATTAATTATACTTAGACTCATGTCAGAAGAATTATTAACAAAATAATTGCAATTTCATACGCGATACAACTGTTCGAATGAGTACAAGTATAAATTGAGAAGGGAGCTCTGTGGGGATTCCCTAATTTCGCCAGTCCTGTCAACTTCTGTAATAGAGCACGACTATGAGTACTTGGCTTTAGGATGGTTCAACCTGCCGACAGACGTTTCGCATTGCATCTTAATTCTGATAAATGCCAATAGAGGCGCTGTTAAAGCTATAATATAGGCTAAATAAGAATATTGTAATCGCTCTCTGCTCGGATTTGTTTTCTCTTTGCAAAGACATTTCTTATGCTATAAATAGGGTGGGTATTGGGACAATAATTTTGAATATTACGTGACCGATCGCTCGATTTGCCGCCCCTCTGGACGTGCCGCCCGCGTGCGGTGCACGCCTTGCACGCCCGCTTACGGCGGGCCTGGTGGATAGTGCCGGTCGTTGCCACCAAGAGCGCCATATCTAAGGTCACGGCCACTCTATGTAGTATATTGTGGCTGGTTGACTGACCCTAACTTAAATAATGGACTGGTAAAGTGTAAAGTGAACGTAAGTCACGCATGAGCATCGCTGCCGATTCATTTCGCCACTCCGTTTGACTAAGTTAAAATTTTTTTTAAGGATTATTCATTACTTTATTATATAAAAATGACTAGTAAACGGCAACAGAGGCTCGCCTAATGCTACGATTACACCCACTCTCACTTATGGATATTCAGTTGCCCACCGGGAAAGAAGCGAATGTGTTTCAGAATTACGCCAATTAATCATATAATAATTAATCTCGATATAAGACGACGGAATTCAGTCCGTTTACCAATAATCACGAAATATTTTATCAATACAAATTGAAAAATTTTAAATATTTTTGAAGGAATTCTTTTCGTTTTCCAGCAGGATTTACTTGTTTTTAAACATTGGATTGAATAACTAGAAACTGAATTAATAAACGAATTTTATTTGTAGAAAGTAAGAAAAATGCAATATTTAAAAACTGCTCCGTCTAAATAAACAATAATGTCAAATACTTTTCAAAATTAATTAATATCTTTAAATTTTATCAAATATTCTGTCCCGACTAAGTAGCGACACAGTTGCCAACCTTAAGCGAGAAAATTGTCCTACACCCGTTTAGATTCGTTAAACATAAATTGTCTGTCGTGGAAATATAAACTAGGTTTCCCCATCTTTTCAACTTTTTATCTGCCAGCTCTTCTTACAAGAGAAACGTTTTTCACACTCCATTTTACAATGAAATTTTTACCGCTGCACCTTGTATGCCGCAGAACAAACCCGTGAATGGGCCAAATCTAAAATTCACGTTTTTTTTTCCATACAATTACTACGTACCAAGCGTTAACAAATATCTCAAACATTCCTTTTTTCGTGTACTTATTTTATAAGCGTAAACCTTAACCAAACTTGGACACAAAACCCTTTTAAAATGTAGCCTTTTTTTAAACGGTTTTTGTGTGGAGGTTTGATTATTACAGTAGAGCGTCGATTATCCGAAAGTCAATCATCCGAAACGTCAATCATCGAAAAGAATTCCAGTGGGCAAATTTAAATTTTCGCCAGTACTGTGGCGCTGCATCTTTGGCTATGTCTTGGGCTACTCAAATATTTTACGTTTTTGATACTAAATTAACTTCTGAAGTATAATTTTTTATTATTTTTATATTTTTCAATATATTTATTTTGTTTGTACAAAATTAAAAAATAATTTTTAACGATACAATAGTCTATGTTAGGCTTAACATCGTCGAAAATTCAACGCAAAGCGACACGCAACTAATAAAAATTTCGACATCGGATACGTTAAACTATTTTTTCGTACGTAAATCAGTTATCCGAGATATCAGTTATCCGGACAACCCCAGTCCCCAATTGATTCGGAAAATCGACGGTCTACTGTATTTAAGAACAGTTAGAGAAGAGTGTGTAAACCTTAGTTTTTCCACATGTTTTCCGCTGTCTAAAAGTTTTAATCAGCCCCTGGATTGACCCTGAATTAATCAGCCCTGTGTAGAAAAAGCCTGGGTTGGCGACATCTCCCTAGATGGGAACTACTCCGCAATAAAATGTCTAGACCACGCGCGAATAATGTCGCTAGGCAACAGTTACCATAGTAACGGCTGTACTTTAACGTAAAAATATCGGTTATTTTAAGTTTTATCGCATTAGGCTGTAATTTTTAAATGTCCACCGTCGTACGTCTGTCCGTTTATTTTTTCTTTTTTATGTCAATTTCGAAAATGGAATTAGATGAAAATGAGGGAAATACGTATGGAAAGCTTTAAATTAAACCCGTTCGACTAAGCCAGCCGAATTCTACCTCATTGGTCGATGTTTAACGCGTGATTCACGCGTCACTCTTTCATTGGCTGGACTTTTGAAATTCGAATTTCTCGCTGTGTGAATGGCTGGTGCGTCACATACACAATTTAATTCGTTTGACGTCATTTTAAAATGGCGACAGCTACGGTGTTCGATCGAGTGATCTTCTTGGATGGAGTGACGGTTACGTAACTGACGTAAGTCTTATTATAAAAGATTACGTATATAGTAACGTTTATCAAACTGTTGCGTGCGGGCTCTTCGAAAAAGCGTAACTTGATTAGTCAAGCTGTCAGAAAAAGAATTTTAGGTTAATGTTAGCTATGGTGATTAATTTAAAATGGCCGCTCTTCCGACTGTTTGTGCACCCGACTGACCTCCCGTAGGGAGCCGCCGTGTGGTTAACGTCACTAGTTATTGATTCACGGTAGTTCTTGAACAAAGTAAAAAAAAGGAAACGTCTTTTAAAAATGTACTTAATCTAACGGAAAGGAGACGAACCTAACCGAAGCGCCGCCATTTTAGTCACCGTAGGTAACGTTTACCGTTGGTTTTTCGCGCCCTTTTATCCTTAACCCCATTCAATGTTCTTCTTTGGTGTTTATTTTTGTCGCTTAAATCCCATAAGACACTCAATGGCGTCGACGTTGTCTCTTTGACTCTACCGTATCTGAAAATCCCATGTTTTTTGTTTCATTTTTGGATTTACGATTTTCGTGCCTTTTGCCAGCTTTACTCAAATTATTTAAAAAGTCACGAGTAAGAATATTTATTTTATACTTTGATTATTAATAAACTCGGTTTGGAAATTTGTTTTATTTGTTAATTTAAAATGATTATCGATATAAAAATTCAAACATTTAGTAATCAATGCTTATGTTGGTCAGTCAGATAAGACATCTTTATATTCACAGCACCAAGAATTTATGTATTTCTTTATATTTTTTAAAACAATATGGTTGTGTTTGAACATTACCTTTTTCGCCCGATTACGACTTTCATTAAATGCTATTTTAACTAATGATGTTTCAGGTAAGAAATTCAAAACCGATCACATTACAGTGATTGAATGTTACTCTATTCATTTAGGAATTTATATTTTCATTTGTCATTTATATTATTTGTACTTATACAGAGGTCTGATATATGTTGGCTAGCTTCGTTTTTGACTGGATTTGTTACTCTATAAATTCGTTTTAAAATCTGTCGACTCTATTTTCTAAGTTTAATTAGACACAGATTTTTAATTACATTAATTAGAACGTAAATTTTGAAAACATTAATAATTCTTGACGACGACAATTTATCAAACTTGACTACTCGCAGCCACTTCCCATTACTCCCGATTGTAGCGTCCCTAGCGGCAAGCATCCAAACGATAGATACCTTACGCAAGATCGATGTCACGAGCACGTGCAATTGCCCGGCGCCATCTTTGAAGTTCGTCTACGTTTTATTTGTGTTTACGCGTGCTTTAGATGGTGTTATTTTGTGTTGTTTATTCGTCGCGAATATCACTATGGCGAATTTTTGTGTAATTGGTTGTAATGGTAGTTCACTGGAGAACAAAGGAACATGATTTTTTAAAATTACCGACATTATTTGTCATCGAGGACACCAAAATGAGGAATGTAGTTAGTGAATATCAATACAAGAGTTTGTCAGAAACATTTCATTTCAGGTAAGCAATAAATCAGATTGCTTATTATCAATAAATGATTAGATAAACTCTTGCATGTGTATTATAAAGTGTGTACAAGCATAAATTTTTTTTTTAATACCACAAAATAAAGTTAAGAATTATGTTAACAACTGCATACAGTCGAACCCCCTACAACACTGTTGATTATTCCGTTTTATATGAATTCCATGTTGTACGAGTCACTTAGATTTTACAAATACGTGTGGCGGGCTGTGAACGGCTCACGTATTTGTAAAATCTAATTGACTCGTACGACGTGGAATTCATATAAAACGGAATAATCAACAGTGTTGTAGGGGTTCGAGTGTATTTTAGTTTGAATAGATAATAATTGTGTTCTAGCTTTATCTTTCACCTTTCAATTTATTTTCTTAGTTTCTGCTTGTAATAAATATACAGTAGAGTTAATATTAAAGCATTAGGTAAAGATAATTGTTTAGCGGATGAAGAACTAGAAATGCATTTTGAATAATTGTCCTTTCAGTCTCATTTACATAAACAAAAGTGTGTGTATTTTTTTAAGATATAAACCACTTACAATAGTTCACTTACAAATAGCTAAGTTAGGTTATTCTGGTGAGCAACATTAACATTTCTTTAAAATGTTACTTTTTACAATGATTATTTATTACTAATGTAAAAAGTAACATCTTAAAGAAATGTAACCTTCAAGTTGTTCCTGACAAATTCTTATTTATTATTTATATATAACGTACCATAATGATAACTAATGCTAAGTATTTGTCTTACATTTCTCATTCATGGTGAGTAACACATGTAACTTTACAGCCACTTAATTACTCCACAGTGCAAGAGTAGTTAGAGTTCCTAAGATGGATGAGAGTTTGGTAAGTACCAGAGTTGATTTGATTTTATCACTGAGGATGGAAGTCTTCTTGGTTGTGGTCATTTGAACTCTGGATTAGTCCATTGGGAACAGCATGCATGGATATGATTCTTTTGTTGAAAGTTTGGACATTTGGATGCCAGGGGTGCAACTCTCTTTCTTGTCTCTGGGAGGATCTTTAGGAAATCCGAGTCTATCAGATATTCCCATAATTCGTTGTTGATGGGGATCGATTCATTTGTCGTTTCGATTGGGTTCTCAAACTGTCACCGAAAGTTTATGGGGGGGTCATCTGGGGATCAACTCCTTTCACTGGAAGTTTTTCTCTCTGATTACATTTATTGTTTTAACACAGTTAATAGATCGGATTAGTGATGTATTTATAATTTTGTGACATACTGTATGCTACTGCTCAGCTTTAACGGCCAACTGTTGTAACTGAAAAAAGGCATACAAATTTAAAAGTCTGATAGACAATTTACTACAAAACTTCATGTCTATTCGCTTGTGCCAGGAAATATAGGTGGCGTATGAGTCGACCAAAATGGCTGCCACAAAGGGTATAGCATGCGTGGCAATATACGAGAATTACATGTGTGTTGTCTTTTTAATGTATTTTTCTCTCTGTAGTCAAAACGTTTTATTCGCATTTGTGTCTGACATTAATCCTAGTTGATTTCGTAGTTGTTTAAGTCATGATGATTACACCTTATGACATTTTAGAATATGTGTGGTGATCGGAAAAGAGGCCTTATAATGAGAGGAAATGCTAAAGAAGGGATATTTTTCGTATATCTTGGTTAATTTTTATGTTGTGGATGGAAAATCCTGCGCAAAGAAATATTAGGGCCTTGAAGAGGGCGTGGGTGATTATATGAAAATAGGCTAACTTTCATAGGTTTAAGGATAAGGCTAATATTATAATTTAAAACTGATAACTTCATATCTATCCACCTCTTAGCAACTAATTCACTTCAGTTTCACCAACACCTAATTTTGCTGTGCTTAAAATTATTTTATTTTTACAAACGTTTTTAACCTATCTAATATAGACCATCGTCAGGTTTAATATTATAAATGTTCCAAAATGGAACGTACCGTTTTTGAATATTTTACATATTTAAAATTCAAAAAAATAATTTAACTT
>NW_019384517.1:831937-839634 GCF_000671375.1 Centruroides sculpturatus
ACTTTGAGGGTAAAGACGAGTTTTATTTTATTTTTTTAAATTTTGAACGCTAAAAACGAGTAAAATATTCATTAAGAGATATGACACATGGCCACTTTTATGTCTTCACCCTGTCCACCTTTAATTAAGAACCAAAATTTAATAGTATTAATGCCCCTTTATATGCAAGCCACAGTGCCACATTTCGTTTCTTAAACTTTACCCATTCTGAGATATTGTTTAATATCTCAGAACAGAAAATAAAGAAATTAAACAAATTAGACGCCAACACACACGCGCGCGCGAATTTTTCCCCTTTATTGACTTTTTTGAGGGGGTTCGGGAGGTCTCCAAACGTGTGGATTTGCAAAAAAATAAAAAAAAAATAAAAAACTTGGAGGGTCAAATTTGACACGATTCCAATACTTTTCCGTTTTATATACATAACAAGCTGGTAAGTAAATAGGAGTCGGAGTCGGCGGAATTTTTGACGACTCCGACTCCGACTCCGACTCCTGCTAAAACATCAAAACTCCACGACTCCGACTCCACAGCCCTGGTGCAAAGCCTGTGAAAGAAAGAGGCATTAAGTTTTAGAGCCAAATACCAAAACAAGCTAACGTTTTACATTTGCACTAGGGAGGTTAAACTCATTTAGAAATAATTGTGTTTAAGGGCACATGTAGACGATCAAATTTCTTGCATCAAAAAGTCAAGAAAATTTGAAAATATTCTATCTACACTATTACATAGTATTAACAAAACTGAATATGTTGAATTTACTGGTTATAGCTGTATATTCGTTTGTGAATGGTTGTCTTTTTAATCTGACAAATTCTTTCAGTAGACTATCTTACAGCATCAGGTTAATGAATTCTTTTATTATATTTTTACATATGCATTTCGAACTGGTTTCACATTTCCAGTTCCTCTTCAGTGTTCTATAAATTACAATTATAGAAATTAAGTTGACAAAATTTTACAGATTAAAACACCAACAAAGTATTTAGATGTCAAGTAACACAACATAAACACATTACTAATACCTTTAAGGATTTTACACATTTCTTTTTATCCTCAGTTGGATTGTTATATTGATACGGTATCTTCATTTATCACGTTATATTGTCTTTCGTGGTGTGAATCGCAGTATGACTTAACAATTGCTATAATCAATAATAATACAATCATAAAAATTATAAAATTTAGTGATACATAAGTAGTTTAAAAAACTTGTAAAGTTTTCGAAAAATTATACTACAGGTTTTTTCTGTGAAAAATATTCTACTAAAACAACAGTACTGGGCGTAAAATGTAATGTGATGGAAATATTGCTATAAATGACAAACTATGATAAAATTAAATATCTGCAATATAATTAAACATTGCTACAAATAACAATATACAATAACAATATAATTATAAACCTCGTAACAGATAAGTTGTACAAATATTTCTACAAAAATATACATACAGGTTTTCTTTTGTTTTGATATTCCTTGAAAATGATTTCATTCATCAATTTTAGGCTTAAATCCGCAATATAATTAAACATTGCTACAAATAACAATATACAATAACAATATAATTATAAACCTCGTAACAGATAAGTTAAGAACATGAATCTACTGTATTCTTCAGATTTTGGTAGCTTCAACAACAGCCTAAATACTGATATTTACCACAAAACATTATATTGGTAATATTTAGGATTACTAAGTGTACAGAATAATATTGACCAGATTATAATTTTCTGTTATAAATTAGTTATTTGTAAATATATCATTTAGATATGCATAATTAGACAAAAGCGTAATTTTAAAAATTTACATGAATAAAACTGATACCCCTAGGTATAATGAACCGTTTTGAATGGTTGGTGTAGGTTTGTTAGAAATAGAAAGTATTGTTATAATAGTGTCTAAATTTATTGTATAATTTACATGAAAGCAACTAATTATTGTATTATTTTTTAGCTGTGTCAATATGCGAATGACTTCAGTGCGTAATAGACGTGTTGAACATTGGTGATCGTCAGGAGATAAGTTTCAGTTTCATTGATTACTGGGATGATGAATTGAGTTTACAAGTTTGCTTTCCTGTGGTTAATAAGGACAATAGGATATCTACAGTGAAAAGATAAGTATTTGTACATAAAGTTTATTACAAGACAATATAGTAGTATTAAGCTGTAACAAACAGAAGGCTTTCTTGCCAGTAATTAAGACAAGACCAAAATTATATATTAAGTTACTTATATTGACAATTCACATTCAGCAGTAATGGCCTTTGTATATGAGTTAAGGAAAAATTATCAATGTTTTTGCATTGTGCAAAGCAGGGCTGTGGAGTCGCGTAAAAATCTACCGACTCTAACTCCGACTCCGACTCCGACTGTTTTTTACCATTTGACTCCGACTCCGACTCCGACTCCGACTCCGACTAGGGGCAGACTTGTTACCGAAAGAGACCCGGAAATTCTGATGTCATCACGTGACATCAGAATAAAATATTCAATAAATAGAGTTGTAATAAAGATAGAGCGTAGAAACTTTTTATTCCAAAGNCCGGAGTCCGGACGGTAGCACTATCGTGGGACGTTAGCACTGCCATTTAGACACCTGTAAACTGATCGAAAATAAACATACATGCATACACTGTAATTTACTATGTGGAGAACACTCATTTTATCTGTAAAGTTGATTGCAACAAATTGTGCAACAAATGAACTTGCCAAGGCAGACTATAAAAAATTAATTTTCTATGTAATATTCATAATTGCAAAGAAGCCAAATCTGGCAATGTTGCTCAGAACTGACTGAAGCGCCAATTGTAATCGTCCAATGCGCCAAGTTTGGCGCATGCGCCACGTTTTGGCCACCCCTGCCATACAATAAACACTTCCAGATAGTAATATTTGCTTCTCTGCAGATATTGTACTATAAATATGGCACCAAGAGAGAAGAATGTAATGAGAATTGACATAATTTAGTTGGTTATAATTTTTTGGGATTTAGAAATTTTGGAATATTTGGCCAAATATAAATTTTGAAGTTCTGTTTCTTCAGACTATATATTTTTTCAAATTATACTTTTGTTTTGATAGTTTTTTTTAAATGTATCTTGGAGATTTTTTTTGATGGGTCTGTATTGAATGATTTGATACTTGATTTATTAATTAACACATGTGAAAAATTATTTGGCCCTATGTAAAAACAGATTTACCTCCTATAATTAAAAATGCTGGCAATGACTTGCTTGACAATTTTTAGTTGTTCAATAAATCAGAATTTGGTGTTATTTCCGACTCCTGGTTAGGTTTATTGCAATTTGTGAAAAATTTAGCAACAAATTTTGTAACTTTCTCTACAAAAGAAATCAAAGTTGTGTATGGTGTCATCTGGTAAGTTTTATTAAAAATATTATATTATTTATCAGAATAAAATGGGCAGAGCTTAATTTTCAAGCTACAGATGAGATTGATAAAAAAATTGTAAATGCTAATAATGAGTAAAATGTTCATTAAGTCCTACCATCCTCTCGATATAACACATGACTATGTTTCCACAAAAACATTCTTCGCATAAATTTGTTCTGAATTAATTCCAACTTCTGGTAATTGGATAAACATCATATTGGAGATGCATAACTCACTATATTATAAACTATTGAATTAAAAAATATTCAAGTTCAGTTTAACTTGTTTAAGTTAGTTATAGAAAATAGCTTCATTGTGTGAGAATACGGACGAGGGGTCAAGACCCTCTAATCATTAGATCTGAGAGATCTGCTCACTTTGTCAATGGATGGCTGAGTGGCTAACAGAATTCATGTGGGAGGTTGCGGGTTTTTGCAATGAGATGTCAGCAATTATAGGAAGACACTGAGGAGACCATTAATAAATTCCAAATAAAAAATTTAATAAAATAAAAGAAAGAAAGAAATAAAATACAATAATATTTGGGACTTATTGTTACCTATTCACCGAGAGAGAGTTTACAAACAAATTATATTACCTCATTGGACATTTTTCTTGCGTGATCTGTTATAGGGCATGGCAGGAACTCTATGCATTGTGGTAAATAGGATGGGGAGAGTGGCAGAGCTGACACTTGGATGGAAACAGCCTTCTAGGTGGCACTATGAATGTTTGGACGAACTGCCCCGAGTATGTGGAAATTTGCCCTTTTATCTCTAATTTCCGCCAATCACCACCTGAAGAATTCATCAGCTGATGGGAAGATCAGATATGTCACCCATCCAGATGGTGTGAGAAAATCAAGATAAGATGCAGTGACGTGCCGTGACATTTGATAGTAGGGAAGCTGTGTTTCTGTAAGAAGCCGACTTCCAGGGGCAATCAGTCAATTTCGCATCAGTGATGGTCAAGGGTCCAATTGTATCGTTTGTTCGATAAGCCAGTAAAAACTGTAGACTTTTCTAAATGTATTTTTAATATTACAATTACATTCCGAATTGCTAGCCATGATATAGGGCTAAAATTATAAATAAAATAATAAAAACTTACTTCGTGAAATAAAATGTGTGGTGGATGTACAGTAAATATCTGGTACAAAATATTCTTCAATTATATTAATGTACTTTTAAAGAAAATTATAATTAAATATAGCTTTGTACGAAATTGTAATATCATGGATTTCTTTTTCTATACAATACAAATACAAACTGTCTTCTCACTTCTCTCTGACTTTTTTTGTGAAAAAGAATTCGCTCTTTTCACAAAAATCTTTTTTATGGGATCCCTCACTCATGATAACTGCTTCTTTTATTCGTTGCAAACCGAATGTTCTAATTCAAACTGTCTCACGCGCTATTCGCTGCTAGTCCTCTGCGATGTTTCTTATGTAATTTAAATATTAAAGATTCAAAGTTTAAGTAGTTATTTAATGAAAATGAAAATTCAATTTTCATTAAATAACTGTTAGCAGTATTAATTTTTATTAAAATGCAATATTTTATCGTTATAAAGTTTAATAATAGAAACAATATCAGTGTTACATATTTTACAGTAATTTTTTAAAACTGAAAATTTTTACTGAAATCAATTTAATTCGAAAATAACTAGTTTAAGCTATGGGCGCTCATCTGATAATCATCGTCTATTGCAGTGTTTCGCAAACTTTTTGTGTTTAAGGTACACCTACCAAATCAAGAAATTTTAGAGGTATACCAAAGAAAAAAACCAATGTTTATTTAATATTTATTTATTACAAAAATCAGTACAGTGTTTAATGAGAAATGTGAGCCTGCTTAACTGAGCACAGGCGATCAAAATTTGGAGCAATCGTTGATAAGGCTGCTCTCATCTCTTGGTCGATCGTTTTCAGGCGTTCTCTTATTTTTTGATTTAATCGTAGTGAGAGTTGAAAACCCCAATTCGCATAAGTGGGTCGTGGCAAATGGTAAGAGAATTGCAATAGGATGCTTTGAAAGCAGTGGATATTCATTTTTTATATGCAGCCAAAAATGTGCTAGCTCTGTTTCGGAAAATTTTAGTTTTAATGTCTGATCAGTTTTAGCTCCATGAATTCTTCCTGCTCGTTTATCGATAGGTGTCCAATGGAAATGCTATCTGAGAATGGATTTAGTACCCAGTCTATAAGTTGCAGGTCACACTTAGGAAAATAAGAGTTCATTTTTTCTCCAAATAGCTCCAAGTGTTTCACTATCAAAGCCTGCACTTTTTTTTCTGAATCAGTAGCCATGACATTTGGGGACATTTCATTACTACCATTGGTAGCGTGGCTGAACACCAACTTAGCACGAAAGCTTTCAATCTTGTCTGATAACGTTAAAATATTAGAATTCCTGCCTTGCAGTTTTTTGTTGAGCTCATTTAAATTGGCGAATATATCCGCCAGATATGCAAGTTTTGCTACCCATTCTTCTCTTTTAAACTGAAAAGCAAAATCTTAACCCTGGGCCTCTAAAAACATCTGGGACTCATTTTTTAGCTCATAAATTCGAGAAAGCACTTTTCCGTGAGAAAGCCATCGTACTTCTGTATGAAACAGAAGTTACTGATGATCTGCTCCCATTTCCTGACACACTGCATTAACTCCTTAGAGACATTGACATTTTTTATATAGATTTCAATTAAACGTAAAAAATACTTAAAACAGAAAAAAAACGAAAGAAATGCGTTTATTTTGAAGAAAAAGCTTTAAATTTTATTTTCCTTTGTTTCGCCTGTCTGTGAAATGTAACACCGATGAGTCATTGTTTACACAGCTGGGTGACCTTGAACACAGCTGGAGTCGGATTTCCCGGGACATTCTCATAGACGTCTCGGGAGGACAAGGGTTTAAAGTAGGGTGACTATAAGCGACACAGAAATTTTTAAATATTTTTAAAAAATTCAATATTTTATTGCGATTTCCGACCCCCCCTAATTAATTAATTATATATTTATAAAAATATATTAATTAAAAAAATTAAAAAACCATCGGAGGTCGTTTTTGACATCAGAAACTAACTTTAAATAACTTTACTGAATGAAAATCCGTGCGCTACAACTTAAAAACCATGAAATAATTTTGATAAAAAACTCCCATTAAAAAACAATTAAACCTTAATCGAGCCTTCACATAGGCTCATTAAAATCGCGATAAAATTTTTTTGCGCGGGAAAAAAATTTTGAAAAAATTTCGGAACCTAAAAAACATTCCAAAAATTCAAAAAAAAAAAAAATTTTCAAAAATGGCCTTAAGGACCTCATTTTATGTAACGTTATGTAACTTGCCCGAGATATCTCGGGTTATGGGCTTAAGGGGTTAAACAGATGAGAGTTCAGTGGTCACGACTTGATGTATTTGACAATTTTGACGACTTCTTGTAGGACAGACAACAATTCATCAGGCAGAGACTTTGCCATTAGTGCTTCCCTGTGTAAAAAGCAATGTACATTTTTAATATTAGGGTTGTTTCAGAAGCCCTGGTTATAAATCCCCTAATTTTTCTTGTAATAGCTGTTGCTTCGTCTGTGCAAATGCTTATGCAGTTGTGCCATTCCAGATTATTCTCACTGAAGTACTGGGGCCATATTCTGGTCACTTATCTCTTGTCTCTTCTTTCACCGACGAGTGACGTCAAAGCGAGAGATGAAAGTTGTCTCTCGTACAAAGTGGCAATTCTGGTCGTTCGAAACAATCTTGTCTTTGTCATTGACGTCACGATTCTATTCGGTTGATTATACATGTTTGGGTTATCTGTACGTGCAACACGGTATAGAATTTTAACCAATGAAATTGTACAATTTTCGAAAATGCAGAATACGAAAATATAGAGCACATGGTACGGCATGAGGTAATTGTGAAATCCGCGATTTTTACGACGATGTCGGAAAAATCTTTGTAAGCAACTCCGATGGAAAAACTCACTCTTGGTGAGAAGTATATCGGAGGTCACCGATTGTTTTCACATTATGGTGGGAAAGTTGACAGTTAGTTGATCGGAATGCACCGTAAGTGTCAACTGAAGTCGATCACGTGACTCATTTCCCACGAATAACGTATAAAAGCTCGAGTCCCCGAAAGCTCCGGGCGATCCCTCGGAAGTTATACTTGGTAGATGTGCCATATTTTTGTCTCCATACTCCGGACCGACAGGACATACGACCAACCACAGCCATTTGAACTTCCATCGCCATTAACGAACATATTCAACGAACACCTATTAGACATATTTGCCTGCATTTT
>NW_019384517.1:840418-860383 GCF_000671375.1 Centruroides sculpturatus
TATATATATATATATTTATAAACACAATTCACAGCAATTTACAAAATGATCAATTTCATTTGTGCTATCTTCATTTTCAGAAGAAATGTCTTCTGCAGGAATGTTAAATGCTATACAAATATTATGTAAAATAGCACAAGCCATCACTATTTTTGCTGATTTTTCTGGAAGATACTGTAATCCTCCAGCTGACATCAAGTTAAGGCATCTGAATCTAATAATTAAAAATAATAATTATAATATTTAATTTTGTAAAACTAATAAATTGTTAGTAAGAAAAATGTGAGAATTTTTCATACCTCTGCTTTAAAACACCAAAACATCTTTCAATGGTGTTTCTGGCCTTTCTGTGTGCTTCATTGTAACTCAGTTCAGCTGCTGCTGATGGATTAACTATAGGTGTAAACAGCCATGGTTGTAATGGATAAGCACTGTCTCCTGTAAACATAATTTAGAGAATGGTATTTACTTTTTCATACCAAATTAATAGGAAAATAATGTCCTTACATTTTTGTTTTAGTTTGGAATTACACGATTCTGAAATACTTAAAAAACAATATGTCTGTTAAGTATATGCTTACCAAGCAACCATAATCCTCTTCCTATTACTTTGTCTTCAAAATTTTCCCGCAGACTGGAATTTTTCCAGATAAAGGCATCATGTGTGGACCCCGGATACAAAGGGTTAATATTTAAAATTCTCAACTGAGAATCACACACCTAAAAGCATAATTTTAGTCTTATAAACAACTATTACTCAATTGTAATATCTTGTATTTAAGTGATATTGATATTGAAATGAGTGATTTGACATAGCAATTTAAAGATACCACTTTATTATAGACATTAATTTTATTTACAGTTAGATGGTTAATTTGTAAAAATACTTACAACTTTAACATTAATAGAATGAGATCCTTTCCTATTTATGAATTATTCTTCATTATATTTGGAAGCTGGAGGTGCCTTGATTACAATATGAGTGCAATCAACAGCTCCTGCAATAAGTAAAGAAATAGTAAAAATCATCATATAATTAAATAAGAAACTTTATCATTTTATACACTAATTTTAAAATTATAAATTGTAACAGCTATTTAAAAAAATATCCCACAAATTTGTTCACGTAGGTCTACACGTTATAAAGAAGTTAATTACATACTATATTATATTCTAATGAACAAATAAAAACAATTTACTTACCTACAACTCCCAGCATTTGACTAATAGCAAAAAATCCGAACGACACATCCAATTGTGGTTCTCTACTCCAAGGAAAAAAAAATTTTATATCCCAATGGGCGCATAATACTGTTTACTACAGGTGGCATAATTCAAGACACCATAGACTGTGCAACTTTAAGTTGGCAGTGATTGCCAATATTTCTTTGAAATCCACCAGAAGCAAAAAATTGTAAAGTTATCAATAACTGAATTTCTGGTGGAATTTCTGGTGGAATAAATAAATAAATAAAAATAAACAAATAAACTTAAATAAATAATAATGCCATCATCATGGATACATATATTAACTTGTGTCAGTATAAAATGACTTCCAAGCAGTTGCCAAACCTTCTGCATCTTTATGATTAATACCTTCCGTGGCTATATGCACTTTATGTATTTCTATTTTTTCAAGATGCTTCATTGCTTGTAATGATCTCATGGCCCTAACGATCGCCGCAGGATTCCAGTATACGGTTACATCCTGTTGTTTGGTAAATGCTGCCAGAACAGTACTACCAATGTTCCTACCTACAGAATATTTATGCTCATTTATTCTTTGTTTTAAACTTTGCATAGTTGCCCCAACATACATGAGGTCAGAATTAAACCGACGATCTTTTAAAGGTATAGAATATATACCCGTCAAGTTATTTTGATTATCCTTCTTGTCATTCCTCAACATTCTATACACAGTTGGATTGCGTCAATATATTATTCGTAGCTTATTTTTATTGGCAACTTTCCTAACTATCTTGTTTCGAAATGGAAAATAATTAATTACCACATTTTTTCTCTGATCAATTTCAGGAGGCTGCTGGTTTTGCTTCTGTAGTCTTTTAATAAGTGCCTCACTCTCCTTTCTGTGGTATCCTTGTTGCACCGCTGCCTTTTGTATGTAATCTAATTTTTCATATGTATCATATAAACTCGTGCAGTGGGTGTATGCTCTTTTAATCCACGCTCTAAACGCTGCATATTTAACGTGCTTAGTATCTGTCGAATTCTTTGGGATGATAATAGGTTGATAAACCTATTATCATCCCAAATGATAATAGGTTGATAAACCTATTATCATCCCAAACTGATTTGGAGTAACTGATGAAGGCCGCTAAAATTGGTCGAAAACGTTTTTAGAGAATTAAATGTTTTTGCTGGACTGTTAAAAAAGGTGTTGTTTACTTATGTTATTGTTTCAATAAAACAGGAATTTACAAATTAAGATTGTTTATCAACATTTAATCTAATCCCATTTAGTAGTCACTCTTACCAAAAACTTATTACATGGTATTTCAAAAGTGATATGGTAATCTTTGTGTCTTTTATTACATAGATATATTGTTTCTGTAGGATGATGGATATTTTCACAAACAATACTTACTATTTTGTTCTCTATTTCTTCTTTTGTTTGAATATTAGAATAAAAAATGTTTATATTTTTTATTAAATAATGCTTGATTATTTCCACTCCTAGTCTTACAGCTTTTGTCTTGTCTCTGATGATTTCATTTGGATTTTTGTTAGAATTTTCTTCTTATTTGACAGAAAAATGCTAATTATAAATTGGGGTAACCATTCTTTTAACATCTTCAATTGGAGCTTCTAGTGGTTGAGGATCAAAAGTAGCATTTAAATTAAAATCGTGAAAGAATTGTTCTAAACAACTAATAGTAACTGACGGCTGCAAATTGTTCAAAATCATCTTTCACTGTTTCATTCTGTATAAAAGGATAATCTAGATTTGCACTGAGCTAGATTATTATAAGGATTGCTAAGATCCAGCACTAACGGTCTTTGCATTCTTATATAATAATTCACTTTGTTGAAACTATAATGCTCGTCGAACACAATATTTAAATTGTCTAAATTTTTCATCAATTGCAAGATTTCACAGAATGCTCTCAATATGGACACAGTAGAATATTTTCTTTCTTTCTCCTTGGCCCAACCTTTCCTTGTAGGCTACATGGCTGCATATGAAACAGTTCTGGAACATTTTAAAGAAATAAATGGTGATCGACCAAAAGTTTTTTTTGGAAATGACTATGTCTTTTTAATTATTAAAAAAATATTTATCATCTAGCAAAATTTTAAAATTAAAAAATTTTGTAATAATTTGCCACTGGAGAATAAGGATAAGCTACATTTACAGCACAAATTTTCAAGTGGCTATAAGGATCCGAAACTCCTGAACGGAGAAGGATGAAAACTCAAGACATCAAAAGGTCACCAATTCCAATTTTTTACAAATTGTTATATTTTAAATTGGGTTATTTCTGTATTTTAAGTAACTATTTCATTTGTGGCCATGTAGCCTACAAGGAAAGGTCGGGTCGCCTGAAGTTTATTCTGGAACATTTAAAAGAAATAAATGGTGATCAACCAAAAGTTTTTTTGGAAACGACTATGTCTTTTTATTTATTAAAAAAATATTTATCATCCAGCGAAATTTTAAGAATAAAGATTTATTCCAAAATTTTGCTAACCTCATAAAGTTATGTGCAAATTTCGATTGCTTCCTTATGAAGTCTGTTTGAGTTTTGTCCAAATTATTACTGAATTTATAAACATTTATAGAAGGATTATTTAGATTTCTTATTCTTTGCATTACCAGCTCTTTTTGCAAATTTTGTCTTGACTATGTCATATTTGATATTGTTTATTATTACTTGAAGAGAATTCCGATTTCTGATGATTTTGCCATTAAAATTCTCTTTCATTGATAGAACATCTTTGAAATCATAAATGACAATGTCATAAGTGTGAGGATTCGAGTCCAGACTTTCTGTGTGTTTATATTATTGCATCATAAGATCACATTGTAGCCATACTTTCATTCAATAACTGTCAACTCTTACATCTGGGAGCTAAACATCTGCTAAGTTCTCAGGCTTAATAAAGAAGCTTTCTCATCACCTTTTGACCTAATATCTCAATTTCAACAATACAACCTTAGGACAGAACAACAAAGTGGCAGTTGTCACAAGTTAATTGAGCGGACCACTCAAGTTTTTCCTGTGCTAAAATATTTGGATATTTCCTTGCCTTTGGATACCTCCTCACCTAATAACTAGTTACCTAAGAACTGTTTTCTTTTGTGTCCGACTGACGTGCAGAAGATCAAGATTTTGTACAGGTATTTATCGCCACACGAAACTTATGTAAACTCTCTCTCTCTCAAGAACCGCAGAACTGTAACAGAAATCTTAAATCTAATTTAATGTTTATTTTATATCTATTGTAGCCAAGATTCCTAAAAACTTAGCCTAGTTAAAATCAATATCTTTTATATCCTGTATGGCCTATAGTTATCAATTAAACCGTTGTTACGTAAAAGCGTCTCTGAGTAAGTCACTTCCGGTGCACTGCCCCTCCTTCCATTCCATCCGTTCGCTCACACACATGCTCAAACGAAACGGTTTCTCTGTCTAGCTGTGAAGACACAGTGGTGTCAGTCCTGACGAAACTTGTCACTGCGATCTTTGCTGACGCGATATCGACCCTTCGGTCACGTGGTGCTGAAGTATAGGGAGGCCTTTCGGCATTGTCACATAAGACAGTAGAACGTCGTTAATAAAAATCACACAGTCAAAATCAAAATTTACTTTAACTGCTGTATTTATCTTGATGCTGCCACATATTTTTACTCTGTCAATCTTGAACTGGGTTTTAGTCGTGAGAAGTTGAAATACCTTCCTTGTATTTGTTCTTCCTTCTCTTTAAGTTTTTCTGGATGGTCTTAAATTAATCGATAATTTTGTCAATTTCTTTTCTGACGTATGTTCTGATATTTTGAAAATGATGCATAAGTTCTAATCAACCGTTAACTTCGAATTTCATACTTTCAAAGACAATAGTATTGACAGTCTGTACCAAAAATAAGTTTAAGAAAATTTCATAAAATTTAAAGATATTAATTCATTGCGAAAAGTATTTAACATTAATATTTACTCAGACGGATAAGTTCTTAAATATCGGTTATATCGTTAGCTTATATATGCTGGAAGAAGAGATCGGACCAGGTCTGGTTAGCATAATTGACAATGCATCTGCATGGTAAGCAGGATTTGCAAGTTTGAGTCATGCTTTGGGTTGATTCTTTTCTTCCAGTAATTCTAAAATTATTAAATTTATCAGAAGATGGTGCCTAACGCCTAACTCTAATGCCAAATTGTCTATTAAATTATTAGTATTACAGCCATTTCTAGCCCAATAATATTTGGTTTTGGTTGATGTATAGTGTTAAATATTGGATTTTTTAATTTATATCAATGAAATTTGCTTATTAATTTTGTTTGTAGTTTCTCAATCCTATGTTAAAAGTATATAAGCCAGCTGGAAAACGAAAAGAATTCCTTTAAAAATATTAAAAATTTTTCAATTTGTATTGATAAAATATTTTGCGATTATTGCAATAAAAACTGAGTTTCAATGTCTTGTTGTTGAGATTAATTATTATATGTTAAAATGGCATAATTCTAAAACACATCTGCTTCTTTTTTTGTGGGAAGAGCTTAACTCTGCCTCTGAGTATCTGTAGATGACAACGGGTGTAATAGCAGCATTTCACGAGCCTCTGTTGCCAACTTCCAGTCATTTTTACATTGTTAAAAGTAACATTGAGGTTTTTTCAAACAATTACAGTATAATGAAAATTTTAATTATGTCAAACAGGGTGGCAGAAACAATCAGCAGCGATGCTCACATTACATCACTTAATGTTCACTTTACACTGTCCCCTCAATGTGAGTTTCTATCAGTGGTGATGCGACCTCCCAGAGATGGTTTAGTAATTCTTCTTTACCATCTCAGGGATCAGAACGTTCACTCATGTCTTTGCTGAGCATGGTGGCCCTTATGCCAGAAAGAGCAATACTTGTAGTTGAGGGGCAACATAACGTCTCAACACACTGCTTTGGCCTCTGCTTCGGATAAACGGGAGGCTCAAATTAGGCTCCATTTGAGTCAATCGGCTGGTTGCTGAGTCATTCTTGACCTTGGCCTGGAGTCAGCTGATCGATGCAGACTGGGCGGACACGTCAGACAAGATGTGCTCTTCTTGACTGCATTGTGAGGGTATAGCTCCAGGGAAACCCTGGTGTGACAGTCTATGGGAGTCTCCCATGTGATTATTGTTGGGCCCCGTGGTGGGTGGGGTCACTAGGAGCTGAATATATTTTTATAAATATGGATTCTCTAAAATCTAAAACATCAAATATACCACCAAGAGATGTCAATTCCCTCAATCAACCAGCCTACCTTATCGTTCATGCTACGAGAGAAACACCTTTGTCTAAACGTTTTCCCTTTTTAATTCAGAAACTTTTTTAATCAACCATTGGGCACCTTAAAAAAATCCAAAAATTGAGGTCAGGACTTGTAGAAACAGCCTCCCCTCGACAGTCAGAAAAACTTTTGAAAATGAAGTCTCTAGGAGACATACTAGTCACTATCACACCACACACAAGTTTGAACTCATCATATGGTGTGATCTCTGAAATCGATCTGATGTCTGAGGAAGAATCAGATATTCAGATCGGCCTTTCAGATCAAGGAGTTACTGCTGTACGACACATCTCCATTCGTCGTGATGGAAAGATAATTCATACAAAACATATAATCGTCACATTTAATAAATCAACATTACCATCTTTTTTTACCGCAGGATATTTGCGCTGTCCAGTTCGCACATATATTCCAAATCCGCTGCGTTGTTTCAAATGCCAGCGATTTCGACATTCCCAAACACCTTGAGGCAAAAGTTTATGTGCACAGTATGAAGTTGAAGGCCACCAGAGTACTGAGTGTACCAGCACTGCATGCTGTGTAAACTGCAAAGATGCCCATCCTGCCTACTTCCGAAAATGCACTGCATGGCAGAGACAGAAAGAAATTCAGCGATTGAAGACTGTTCATAATATATCTTACCCGGAGGCACATCGCATGGTCACTTTAAGTGCACCAGTGAAACAGAAGAAATTTGTTGCTGTTCTGAAATCCACAAAGACATGTGGAGTTCAGACAAACATTTCTGTTTTACCAAATGAATCTCTGACTCGTCATGAAAAATGTCTGCTGATACCATCTACCAAAGCAACAGGAAAAGAGAATAACAAGACAAAATCATTCTTACCTAAAACAGGGGTAACAACTAGGAATGTGGGTTCCAAAAAAGCCAGTAAGAACCCACTTAATAAACAATGAAAGCAGTCCTCTCTAAATCTAAAAAATCAGAGACTCAGTCTATGAGTGAGTTCTCTGACTTTTCTGATGAAGAGACTAATAGAGAGGTTGAGGCGCACGTTTTAAACGTGTAAACGTGTACGTGTGACGTTCGGCGCCGCTTTCCCGTAAGCCTAAAAGTTTGACAATGGTGTTTGGATAGTCGGTGGAATCACGCTCGACATTTCAAACACCATCGTCAAACTTTTAGGCTTACGGGAAAGCGGCGCCGAACGTCACACGTACACGTTTACACGTTTAAAACGTGCGCCTCAACCTCTCTAATAAGGTGGTGACATCACCAACATCATCTCCAAAAGAAAAATTTCCTGTGAAATTAAAGAGGGATAACCTTGCTAAAAATGCTGACTCAAACACATAATGGATTATAAAATAATCCAATGGAACTGTTGTTGTTTCCGCAACAACTTTTCTCACATTAAACTCTTGACATCATTCAACTCATCTCTCTGCATGGCACTCCAGGAGACTCATTTGAAACCTGGAGAAAGAATTACTTTAAAAGGATTTGATCTCTACTGCAAGGATGATGATAGCCACAACCGTGCCAGTGGCGGTGTGGCTATACTGGTTTCAAATCGCATTCCATCTTTACCAGTACAAATAACAACTGATTTGCAAGAATGTGGCAGACAGAATTTCTATTGGAGTAACTGTCACAGTTTGTTCTATATACTTTCCAGCAGATGTCAGAGTCAATGAGGATGAATTGGATGCATTAGTTGAACAGCTGCCTACTCCATTCTTTTTACTGGATGATTTTAATGGCCATAATCCAATGTGGGGCAGACCGAACATCAACCACCAAGGCAGAGCCATTGAAAGATTCATAGGCAATCAGCAATTATATTTATTTAATACTGGAGAAGTGACATACTTCCATGCCTCAAAAAGAACATTTACTGCCATTGATCTATCTTTAGCAAGTCCAAACCTGTTTTTAGCATTTACATAGAAGGTTGGATCTAATCCACTCTCTAGTGACCACTTCTCAATATTTCTAAAATACCGAGGTAGAGAAAGCTGTGAAACAGCCCGTCCACCACGCTGGAAACTGGAAACAGCAGATTGGCCTGCATTTTCCTCTTTGGCTAACATCACAGAGGAAATGGTCAATACTGCTGATATCAATGATGCAGTTGAAGTTGTCACTTCCATTATTATTCAGGCAGCCGAAAAAACAATGGGAAAAACATCAACCAGATATCCAAAGCATCCGAAACCATGGTGGTATCAGAATTGCGAGGCAGCGTTTAAAAAACAAAAGAAAGCATGGGAGATTTCCAGAAGATACCCCACTGCTAGTAATTTGATTGCTTTTCAAAAAGCAAAGGCAAATGCTAGAAGAAATAGAAGGCAAAGCCAAAGGGATTCTTGGAGGAAGTATGTTTCTAGCATAACCTTTAACACCAGTTTAAAAGTAGTTTGGGATAAAATCCATAAATTTAATGGGAAATATGCTACTTATTCTCTGTCCATGCTGGAAAATAATGGCTTAGTAATCAGCGATATACAGGGTATTGCTTATACGTTGGGTAAAACGTTTTTTTCATCATCTAGCAATATTATATATCGAAGGAATTTTCAGGTTTATAAAGCCCAAAGTGAAAAACAAAATTTAAATTTCCATACCTCATCTAATGAAAAATATATGTGCCATTCACCATCATAGAACTATATACAACGATCTCTTGCTCGGGGAATACTGCTGTAGGACCGGATAAAATTTACTACAGCATGATTAAAAATCTGTCTGACAATTCCCTTTGTAATCTTCTGAATCTGTTTAACAGAATATGGACAGAACATACTTTTCCTGATTCTTGGAGGTTATCTATTATTATTTCCATTCCCAAGCTAGATAAAGATTGCAAGAATCCCTCTAATTACAGACCAATCTCTCTGACTAGTTGCCTGTGTAAACTCTTCGAGAGAATGGTAAAGAGATGCCAGATGTTATTCCTAGAGGAAAAGAACTATTTCTCACCACATCAGAGTGGATTCTGTAGGAACAGAAGTATTACGGACAATTTAGTAATCCTTGAAACATCTATACGCGAAGCGTTTGTTAGACGACAGCACTTAATGTCTGTGTTTTTTGATATAGAGAAGGCCTACGATTGATGCTAGAGATATGGGATATTCTGTGATTTGCATGAATTCGGATTATGGGATTATATGCCGACTTTTTATAAAAAAACTTCCTACAGAATTGAAGATTTTAACTCAGGATGGGCAACAAACTATCTAGGCTCTTCACACAAGAAGGTGTTCCTCAAGGATGTATTTTGAGTGTGACTCTGTTCCTAATCAAAATTAACAGCATAGCTAAGTGTCTCCCTCCTAGTGTAAAACTCTCTGTACGTGGATGAGTTTCAGATCTCCTGCCTGTCTAGTAACATGAGTTTCATCGAGAGACAACTGCAAACCTTTCTAAATTTCATAGACAATTGGTCGAAGACCAATGGTTTTACCTTTTACACAGAGAAGCCCTCGTGCATCCACTTTTGCTGAAGGCATGGTTTTCACCTGTATCCGGAAATTTTCCTAAATGGGGATAAAATCCCAATTGTGAATGAGATACGATTTTGGGTGTTTCTTTTGACCAAAAACTGACATTTTTGCCACACTTGCGCAATTTGAAGAGTAGATGTCTAAAATTTCTGAACATTTTAAAGGTACTATGCTGCTCATCCTGGGTAGCAGACAAATGTTTTATGCTCAGAATTTATAGGGCCCTTGTTTGCTCTGAGCTGGATTACGGATGCATTTTGTATGGCTCTGCGCAAGAATCTACTTTTCTTATGCTGGATCTAGTCCACATTAAGCATTGCATTTGTGCACTGGTACCTTTTGCACCTCTCCTGTACAAAGTTTGTACATGGATGCTTATGAGCTTCACTATCTCTTAAGAGAGAACAGTTGTCTCTTTTTTATTACATTAAACAGAAATCTCAGAATAAACTTTCAGCTGATTGTTCAGATACTCAGCTGATAAGATTATTTGCAGCTCGGACAGGTAGTGTTTTTACATTCGACATAAGAATGGAGAATGTAAGCAGCACGATTGACTTGGACACAAGTAACATTTCACAGATTGAGGTTAATAGCAATTTTACCTTGGTAAATTCCAGCGATAAATGTTGACTTAAGCTTAAGGTAGTTCCCCAAAGAAACTACACCCAAATACATCTATAGACAGCACTTTGCAGAAATTCAATGTCGTGAGAGGAATTTAATTCCCATATACATCAATGGATTGAAATTGAAAGACTATTTTGGCTTAGCCTTCATCTGCCAAGATGAAATCATGGCAGAACCAATATCAACGAATTCGTCCATATTCATTGCAGAACTGCAGGCTATTTACCTAGCCTTAAAGTATGTAATCAGTAAAGGTCATCATTGCTGCATGGTTTACATTGACTCAGTTAGAGCACTTCAGGCTTTGATCTCGCAGGAACCTAGTTCTCACTCTATAGTGATTAAAATTCAGAAACTAATTTTTCATCTTACTACGTGCAACTCCTTTATAAAGTTATGTTGGGTCTCAGGCCACGTGGGTATAAGAGGAAATTAAGATGCTGACACAGCTGCAAAGTCAGCAAGTCCTTCACCGCATAAAATGCGTATTGAAGGAGCTGATTTGAAGCTAGTCGTTAAAAACCGATTAGCAGAGAGATGGCAAATTATGTGGAATGCACAAATCCACAATAAACTACACGAGATCAAACCTACGATAGAAAATTGGACATGCAACAAACAGTATGACAGGAGATCTGAAGTTGTTTATTACTCACTTGAGAATTGGACACACTCGACTGACTCATCAATACCTTTTGAAGGGTGAAGATTAGCCAGTATGTGAGTATTGCAACTGCATTCTAAGTGTAAAACACATACTTTGCAACTGCATTGCTTTTGATCAAAGATGTAGACAACATTTCGCAAATGCAAGTTTGAGAGAGATTTTGGGCCAGAAGCCAAATGTTGACAAATTATTGAACTTTTTGAAAGTTAATGATATTTATAAGCATATTTAATTATTTATCTAGCTTATATATACTTTGTTGACTATTTATATATTTATTCATTAATATATTTATATATTTTGTTATAATTTACATGTGCATTGTTGTATATTTTTGTTATTGGTTTTGTTATTTATTATTTTATTTACTTATTTATTTATATTTAATATTTTACATTATTTATTTATTTATATAATTATACCATTTGACATGGCGCAGCTTGGCCTATGTGGCCCTTGCGCCAATAAAACCTAACCAACCAACCGCCGTCCACTGTGCTACTTTGCGATGTGAACAAGGTAAAGCAATGGTGGCTTCCACCGTGCACAGTCAGTAAGTAATCCAATGAATTTTCACTTATAGCTCTTATTATACGCGTCTCCCCCAAATATTTTTGTGTTTAGGACACATCTACTAAAGAGGTGTCTTAAGAGAGCAAAATTAGAAAAAAAGGGCCCATGAAGTAAGGATAAACGATTCTGGTTTTGTATCGCAACAAGAAGCATGAAGTTGGCCAAAGACGTTAACATAGAAGAGCTTGGGAGAGAAACGCATGGATTTGTTGCAATAATTATTTATTAATATGTTGGGCATTATTTTGACACAGCATTTCATTAATTGAATTCTATTTTTCTTACAACTGCAAATATTATTTTGGAAACAAAATACATTATTTTCAACTAATTTATTCATTACTAAACTTACTAAAGCTATTTTTCCATTTTTCAGTGCCAAAAATACACATTCATAATCATTCAGAATGGTATTTATGCATATTACAACAACAAATTCTTGTGGCCATTTAAGGCCACCTCTGTCAATTATCTTCAGATATTTTGCTAAATCATCATCTGTGCATTCATACTCTAGTGGAGAATTACATGCTAGTAATGATTTTCATTGCTCGCAAGAAGTTTTCTTAATTATTAAATATGCAACATATCCTGCAGTGTAAATCAGAACTGACTGTTCTGTTCTGTAATAATAATATCAGGTTTTTCTATTATGCCTTCAAATGCTTCTTTAACATCAAAATCAAATCTATCTAACTCTGCAGTATTAGCACAAGATTCAAGAAATGCTCTAATTTGAAAATTTCCAATTTTGGATGATATCATATTTAGCAAGCTTATTAATTTCAGTTTTCTTTTTGATTCAATAACTTCAGAAACAGAAATATGATAGTTACTTCCTGACATCTGTCTATACTGTCCAAAGCGAGCTTCCAGCATATCTGTTTGAAATTTATCCAATATGCCAATTTACCCAATACCCAAATACCCAATAACTCATAATGTGCTCCATGTTTATTTAATATAAATTCTGTAAGTTCATACATTGCTTTAATTGTGTGCTCTAATGCTTTTTGAGTTTCTATTGTTAATTTTTCATGTTTATTACTGGACATTTGAGCAACCTGATGATTATAATTATTTTATACTCGGAGTTTAAAAAACATGTTTAAATACATGTTTTTTAAAAATATAACTTTAAAATTTGAAGTATCTGTTATTGGTTCAGAAAATTTGTCTTTTAAAATTTCTCCTTTATGTGGATGTTTAACATTTACTATTTTCAATCATTTGGAGATTATATCTAGATAGTAAGAAGTTTTCATACTGTTTTGTATTTACTGTTTGATTCTCAAAGCAGCTATATTTTTTTCATGAAATATACTGCAAACTAGTGCTACATTCTGTCTCTCTAACTTTGATGGATAAAGCATTTTCTTAGATAATTTTGGAGTTAATTTAGCTGTACTACTTTCTTGAAAATGTATTGTTTTCAGGCATTGCAAATTAGCAAAACATATTTCAGGAAGTGAATCATTATAATCAAATAAAACAGAATTTTGTAACGTAGGAAAAACAAATGTTTGCCTATTGTCATGCTGATTTAATCAGTTGTTTCTGATACATTTTAATAAATGTACTGAATCAAATAATAAAAATATTTTGACTGATGATGAATATGGATTTTGAATATTTGTTGTTAACAAACCATTACAAAATTTTTCAAACATTACACGATTAATTCTATTATTATCAGATATAATTGTTATCACTTTGTACCCACATTCTTTTAACAATTTAACACACTACATGTCATTTCATGTAATTTTATGCCAGTTAAATTTTTAACGGGAAATAATGCAACTACATCTTTGTTTTTGGAAAATACTGAAGATATCATAAAAACTTGCATTGTAGTTGCCTCGGTGTTTTCAATATTTTTTTACATGCCTTCAATTTGACCACCTTTGTACAATAATTTGGGTTTGACATAAATCTCATTCAAGAATAAATTCACAATGCATTCTTCCTTATTTAAAATTTTAGATTTTTCATGCAAGTAAGTAACATGTGAATTACTTATTCCAGATTGATAATGACCTAAATCCATTACCATTTTTTTAAGATAAACAGGATGTGGCAGTATCAATACTGAGATATTTCAAATTAGTCTGTATGCTGCAGGATATGTGAAAAAAAAATTACAAAGAAACAACAGTGTTTCTGATGAGTATTTTGGCACTTTCATTGTAAGAAGATTTATTTGTTCACAAATAAAACTTAATTTCATTGAAAGACTGGGATTTGGATCAGTTTCTAAACATTCAGTGATCAAAATGGATGCATATTTCAATTTATCACCTATATCTGACTTATATGAATTCAAATGACTTATTAATTCCTTAACGACTGTTTTAATAAAAAAGGGTCTTTTTGGAATGCCCGTTCATTTTTATTACATAAAAAAATTCTTCATTTCAATTGAAAAAAGTGGTTTTTTCGATTTTTCGAATTTCGCAAAAATTGGTACCTATATGGTAGCTTTTCCTCTGGATAGCCAACTTTACAGGGGCTACCTGCAGCCTGCGATGGTGGCTTTTCCGCGTGCTTCGCTAGCGTGCAGGAAAGCTGCCATTCGTCGGTTAGCTTTAAAATAATTTAAAAAGAAAAACATGACAAAACATAAAATGAAAATAAATTTATTGATTCAAAAACATTTATAAAATGATTACAATCATAAAATACAATATTATTTATACTATTGAAATATAATAATCTGGTATAAAGTAATAAATTATCACATAAATAAATACTATAAAAAATTAATAAAAATTAAATGTACGTAATTATTAATAAAAATATATATAAATTATTTACAGTTAAAAATAAGAAAGGAAGCAAAAAATATTTTAACATAACGATTAAATATTAATGTAAAATTTTTACGTGAAATTCTTATGTAAAAAAATAAGAATAACTTTTTTAAAATTTTTCCACAGTATGATATATTCGGAAACAGGGTGCTGCACACAATGGCACATCGCAATCTTTGCAAAAATATCACGTTTCCTTTCTTATTTTTTTGCCTGCACCGTCATGCTTAGTTTTGCATACGGCACAGTGTCTAGTGGGAGCCTTTTTTTTGTCGGTCTCCGGAAGAAGGTCCGGGAAATGTCTTTCCGTAAGTCTAAGTGGACCTGGAATTCTCGGACCTGAAGTTCTCGGCTGACCATGTTTTGTAACCCTCATTTCGGTGTGATACTTTTCTATAATTGTTTCAATAATGCTAATTCTAAAGTCTAGATGAGTTAATACGCCACCATTTTTTTCATATAAAACAAAAGCATTAAAAGTACATATATCTAATAGATGGAAAAATACTTTTTTGTAAAATTTCTTCCCTCTTTTTCTCGCCACTGGATAATCTCGAAGATGCTGATCTAATACATCAACACCTCTCATTGTGTCGTTATAGTCGACAACAACCTGTGGCTTTACAACTATTTTTCCGGCATGAGTTTCTTTGGTTACCATTTTTGGGTTGTGGACCGTAGAGAGTAAAGTGATGGCTCTTTTGTCTTGCCACTTCAGAATCATCACTTTACCTCTCTGCATCGCCACTGTTTCTCCCTTTTTCAATTTCTTATTTCTAACCTCAGCCGGAATCTGTTGTCTGGTCGTCCGCACAGTTCCGAAGAAATCCGTTTGGACTGTCACCAGATAATCAGCTAAATGTGGGGAAGAATAAAAATTATCTGTTGCCTAACAACGAGTCCGCTAAAGATAACACTATTTTTGATGTTACCGGCATATCTGTATATTTCTCGTTGAAAACTGTGTTCTTTCCAGTATATATTAAAAATTATACAGATAGCCGAATGAGGACTCACATAGCATGTAAAATTTCACACCGAAACGAGACCGTTTGAGAGGCATGTATTGTCTCCACGAAAGACGTCCTTTGAACAGCATCAAACTCTCATCCACCACTATATCTTTTTCTGGAACATATAGACGCGAAAATTTTGAACTATTGGCCAAATTTTATTCAGTTTAGGGTTTGGATGAGTTTGCGGATTATAATTTTGATTATTACTAAAATGCAAATTTTGTTTTATTTCCAAAAAACGATTTCTTGACATTAATCTTCGAAAAATTGGAGTGGAAAGTGTTTCGTTCGTGGTCCAATACATCCTCTCATCTGGTTTCTGAATTATGCCTTGCAATAATATTATACTAAAGAACATAAACATTTCCTCAATGCAAACAGGAATCTACTGCCTCCTGGATGTCTGCGGTTTCGTTACAGCGTATCTATTGGTTTCTGTCGTAATTTCGTCCACCAACTCGTTATCAAAAAATAAACGAAAGTAATCCAATGGTTCAGTAACTTGTGTTGTAGAAAACCGACACCCAGGAGACCCAGTGAATGAAAATCGTGGGGGAGGCGTTGGGAAAGTGGTGGTGTTAGCATCACACCACGATCTAGCAGCATCTCTTCCTGAGTTGTCCGAGCTGCTAGAATCGTCGATGCTTGGGACGTACGACTCAGATCTGCTGTCAGAGAGCGCCATGAAACTATCTTTGCTATCAGACATTCTACAAATAAGGAAAATATTCTAAAAACTGTCTTATTGTTTTGTTATACGCTAAAAATTACAGATTATTCTCCAGAATAAATAGAATTATCAACTTACTTGCTAGGATAAAACGGAAAACTTGACTCCAACAATAGGAGAAAAGTTTGTCAATGGAGTGTAGAAATAAGAAAAATAAATCACTTCTCAAATCGCATGGCGTGTGTGAGACGCTCGGTGAAAGTTTTTTTACCAGCATTTTTTCCGAAATTTTTCAAAACATTTCAACATATTCAAGTTTTCTAATTTTTTGGAACTGCGAAAAATGCAATAAATAACATATTCAGTGCGCGCCGAGTTTACTCGCAAAAAAGTCGTAAAGTGCCGGCGTTTCACAAACGTCAGGTAGAAAAAATTCGGATAAAAAACACGCTCACGATAATCAGTATCGTCCATCGAGTCCATCGCGTGCATCTTTTTTACTATAAATTATTATCTTTTAATATTTTGTTTTTATTTCAGGTTTGTTTTTGAGCAATTTTAAACACTTGTACATCTATAAATTCTCATTTTTGTCTGTCTATCTTTTATAAAGAATATGTAAATAAATGGTAAAATCATTCACGTGTGTTTACAAAGGTGCTGTTTTCCTTTTTTGATCTAAAACATATACATGTAACAATTTCATTTTCGCTACTTTTCGAAAATTTCAAATGTAAAGAAATAATGAAAAAATTCAATTATTTTGCGCTATATTCAACTTTTCCAGCGATTGCAGCTTCGATTCGCTCTTCTGTAGGTCGATTGACTTTTCTTAAGCCAATAAGGGTTTTGTTACCACCCCCGGGCCATAAATATTTCGGAAAATACACTCACTTTGCTATTATTTACAGTAAACCCACACGGTTGGTTGAAAACAATCGAAGAGAAACGCCTTCTAAACTTTGTTGACATTACTGTAACTAATCACAGACTTGTGAAAGGAAAAATTGCCGCGAAAAGTCCCGCCTCCAACCTTCGAAGTAAAATGTAAACAATCAGAATAAATTCGCTTTTTAAACCTTTTTTTTAGCTCCAATGAACTAATTTAACATTTTTGACATTAAATTATACAATTCTACAATATTTAGGCATGTATATATGTTTTTAAAATTATCTAGTAATAAATATTTTTGGGAAACTCCACTTTTTTACAGTAAGTTTATGGGAGATGTTCTTGCTGGCATTAAAATCCTTGTTTCTACGCCTATTACGCTCTAATTGGCAATTTATATTATGACAGAATTAACTTCAACGAATGAGAGTTTTTTCAAAACTTTCTGGTCTGGATTTTCCCGCGAAGAACCACTCCACGTGATCAAAGTCAGAATGTAAACAAACGTAAAAAATTAGCTATATTCTTTATTTTAGAGCGTATTTTTACTAGTATTCATGTTATTTGACTTTACTTAGACAAGAAGATTTTTGAACTAAAGCTTTCAGCTGAAAAATTAACCGGGAAACTTATTTCTCCCGAATATTGCATAATCGTAGGAAAAAATTATCTAATCGCTTATTATAGTGCATTATTGTAAAAAGTGTGGAAAAAATATACGAAAAGCGTCAAATATTCACTATGTAAAGCACAAATATACATTGATAAACTTTGACTCGTCCCTTCACAATAACAATCGACTCCTCTCCCAGCTAAGTAATTTGAGACATAGTGTGAATTATAGCAAGAACTTCTCCCCCGCTCTGGATAGACAGCTGCAGTTTGTTTTGTTTAGAATTGTCAGACCCGGAATTTTATTATTCTAAAAATATAATTATTTTACTTTTTTTACTTTACTAAAAATATAATTATTTTACTTTATAATGGATTGAAAAAAATGCTGGGAAAATTTGAGACTCTTGTTCCATAACTATCAACATCCTATTGTTATCACACAGCTTGCAGCTCCACTTGCACAAAAGTTTATAGTTAGCGTCCAAATTTCGTCACTTGTTTTAGGTCCCAGGAACACCTATAACCTTTATCTCCTATGACAACCGATCATGTGACCGATTTTCCTAGCAAAAAGAGCTATAAAACATGCTTCCTTCCCACTCTCGGGGGAGTCTCTTCACAAAATCGGGGGACCGACGACATTGGATACCTTTCAGTTGAATCTTTGAACCCGCCGTAAATTCCAAACTTCCCACATCGAATACCATCCGTTAGTTGCAAACTATTATACTTGTGCCCATAAGCGAAGCCAATAACTTTACAATTTTATGAAAAAAAATGATGTCTGTGAAACGCCACGTGATCAAAGTGCGGTCGGAAAGCCACGCGATTTGGGAAAGGATTATTCTAAAATCCTGTCTTACTTTTTACTTATTACGCGCTAAAAATTAGATAATAATCTGTGGAATAAATAGAATTATCATAAACTTACTGGATAATGCAGAACAACTGCCTGACAGATATCCAAAAGCAACGAATTTTCACGCACAAGACTAAAGCACGACTTCACACACCAAGAGCAAAACTCAGAATGAGATATTGTACAGTACAATTATTCAAAGGAAATAAAGAGTCATAAATTCTTGAAACAAACTTGTAAATAGGTATATAGGTAAATATAGGTAATATATAACTAAATAAATTTATAGAAATATGAATAGCCTATTTTCTTTTACTAAAATATTCGTTATAATATGAATGACATATTTTACGCAAAAACTACCACAAAAAATCAGAATAATTTATAATACACCATTTTATAAAATAATTTTATAAAAAATTTTAGTATAAATTTTTATTTATTTTATAATCTACAAACTTATTATTTTTAGCAAATTTATATAAATAAATATATTATTTTCTGTTTTGTTCGGAAATTTCAAATATAATTATACTTTTCATTTCGTGATAAACAAAATACAAAACTATGGTAAACTGTAATATGACTTTGCTAGTAAACAAAAAAAAAAACACAGTGAATGTAATACTACATTTGAAACAATACTTGCATCTGTAAAAGTGCTTTTCCTGCAAAACATCGTGTTTTTGATAGAAGAATGCAGAGTTTTTATAAAAATTCTGTTTATGAATATTTTTCATTAGCTTATTATCAGAAAAAGGTTTTATCTGTCCTACATTGCTTGACCCACACTACCCCCTGGAGTTTCTTACGAAGAGAGAAATAGTATATTGTAAACAAAGACATTTTACACCCTGAGGCTCTAGAAAAGTGCAGTTCGTTTAGTACAGAAGACAACAAATTACTTCACATTATAAAATCTGAAAATAAAACCTATTGATTTATTTTTATTCTATGGTTTTTTCGAAAATAAATTTACAATAATTCAAATAACACAAATTTGCAATAATACGTGTAAATATTATTGTAAATTTGTGTTTTATAGATAAAATTAGATCAAATGATTTTAGATAAAAATAAAAAAAAATAGTAACTGCAAGAATATATTCAACAATCTGTACAAAACAATCGATATATAGTAAAACCTGTTTATGGCAACCACCCACGGTTCCTTCAAAAAGTGGTCTTTTAGACAGGTGGTCGTCCAATACAGATGGTGATGTAATACCGTATTTCCGTATGTATTTTG
>NW_019384517.1:866512-869833 GCF_000671375.1 Centruroides sculpturatus
ATTGCTTTTAAAAAAGCAAAGGCAAATGCCAGAAGAATAAGAAGGCAAAGCCAAAGGGATTCTTGGAGGAAGTATGTTTCTAGCATAACATCTTCCACTAGCTCAAAAGCAGTCTGGGATAAAATCCATAAAATTAATGGGAAATATGCTTCTCACTCTCTGTCCATGCTGGAAAATAATGGCACAATAATAAGCGATATACAGGGTATTGCTGATACGTTGGGTGAAACGTTTTCTACTTCATCCAGCAATATTATGTATTCAAAGGATTTTCAAGCTTACAAAGTGCAAAAGGAAAAGCAACATTTAAACTTCCACTTTTCATCTAATGAGGAATATAATGTGCCATTCACTAGAATCGAATTACAAACTGTGATTTCTCGTGCAAAAAATAGTGCTGTAGGCTCGGATAAAATCCACTACAGCATGATTAAAAATCTTTCGAACAATTCTCTTTGTAATCTTCTGAATCTGTTTAACAGAATATGGACAGAACATACTTTTCCTGACTCTTGGAGGCTATCTATCATCATTCCCATTCCCAAGCCAGGTAAAGATCCCAAGAATCCCTCTAATTATAGACCAATCTCTCTGACGAGTTGTCTCTGTAAACTTTTTGAGAAAATGGTAAACAGACGTCTAATGTATCTCTTAGAGAACAACGAATACTTTTCATTACATCAGAGCGGATTTCGTAGGAACAGAAGCACTACGGACAATTTAGTAAAACTAGAAACATCTATACGCGAAGCGTTTGTTCAACGACAGCATATAGTGTCTGTATTCTTTGATATAGAGAAGGCTTACGATCGATGCTGGAGATATGGGGTACTTCGCGATTTACATGAATTTGGATTACGAGGTAATATGCAGATTTTTATAAAAAACTTCCTACAGAATCGTAGATTTCAAGTTAGGATGGGCAACACACTATCTAGGCCTTTTATCCAAGAAGAAGGTGTTCCTCAAGGTTCTATTTCGAGTGTGACTCTGTTCCTAATTAAAATTAACAGCATAGCTAACTGTCTCATCCCAGTGTGAAACACTCTTTGTACGTGGATGACTTTCAGATCTCCTGCCAGTCTAGCAACATGAGTTTTATCGAGAGACAACTGCAAACCTTCCTAAACCGCATATATGATTGGTCCAAGACCAATGGCTTTACATTTAATGCAGCGAAGACATCATGCATCCACTTTTGCCGAAGGCGTGGTCTGCACTTGGATCCGGAAATTTACCTAAANTGCATAATCGTAGGAAAAAATTATCTAATCGCTTATTATAGTGCATTATTGTAAAAAGTGTGGAAAAAATATACGAAAAGCGTCAAATATTCACTATGTAAAGCACAAATATACATTGATAAACTTTGACTAGTCCCTTCACAATAACAATCGACTCCTCTCCCAGCTAAGTAATTTGAGACATAGTGTGAATTATAGCAAGAACTTCTCCCCCGCTCTGGATAGACAGCTGCAGTTTGTTTTGTTTAGAATTGTCAGACCCGGAATTTTATTATTCTAAAAATATAATTATTTTACTTTTTTTACTTTACTAAAAATATAATTATTTTACTTTATAATGGATTGAAAAAAATGCTGGGAAAATTTGAGACTCTTGTTCCATAACTATCAACATCCTATTGTTATCACACAGCTTGCAGCTCCACTTGCACAAAAGTTTATAGTTAGCGTCCAAATTTCGTCACTTGTTTTAGGTCCCAGGAACACCTATAACCTTTATCTCCTATGACAACCGATCATGTGACCGATTTTCCTAGCAAAAAGAGCTATAAAACATGCTTCCTTCCCACTCTCGGGGGAGTCTCTTCACAAAATCGGGGGACCGACGACATTGGATACCTTTCAGTTGAATCTTTGAACCCGCCGTAAATTCCAAACTTCCCACATCGAATACCATCCGTTAGTTGCAAACTATTATACTTGTGCCCATAAGCGAAGCCAATAACTTTACAATTTTATGAAAAAAAATGATGTCTGTGAAACGCCACGTGATCAAAGTGCGGTCGGAAAGCCACGCGATTTGGGAAAGGATTATTCTAAAATCCTGTCTTACTTTTTACTTATTACGCGCTAAAAATTAGATAATAATCTGTGGAATAAATAGAATTATCATAAACTTACTGGATAATGCAGAACAACTGCCTGACAGATATCCAAAAGCAACGAATTTTCACGCACAAGACTAAAGCACGACTTCACACACCAAGAGCAAAACTCAGAATGAGATATTGTACAGTACAATTATTCAAAGGAAATAAAGAGTCATAAATTCTTGAAACAAACTTGTAAATAGGTATATAGGTAAATATAGGTAATATATAACTAAATAAATTTATAGAAATATGAATAGCCTATTTTCTTTTACTAAAATATTCGTTATAATATGAATGACATATTTTACGCAAAAACTACCACAAAAAATCAGAATAATTTATAATACACCATTTTATAAAATAATTTTATAAAAAATTTTAGTATAAATTTTTATTTATTTTATAATCTACAAACTTATTATTTTTAGCAAATTTATATAAATAAATATATTATTTTCTGTTTTGTTCGGAAATTTCAAATATAATTATACTTTTCATTTCGTGATAAACAAAATACAAAACTATGGTAAACTGTAATATGACTTTGCTAGTAAACAAAAAAAAAAACACAGTGAATGTAATACTACATTTGAAACAATACTTGCATCTGTAAAAGTGCTTTTCCTGCAAAACATCGTGTTTTTGATAGAAGAATGCAGAGTTTTTATAAAAATTCTGTTTATGAATATTTTTCATTAGCTTATTATCAGAAAAAGGTTTTATCTGTCCTACATTGCTTGACCCACACTACCCCCTGGAGTTTCTTACGAAGAGAGAAATAGTATATTGTAAACAAAGACATTTTACACCCTGAGGCTCTAGAAAAGTGCAGTTCGTTTAGTACAGAAGACAACAAATTACTTCACATTATAAAATCTGAAAATAAAACCTATTGATTTATTTTTATTCTATGGTTTTTTCGAAAATAAATTTACAATAATTCAAATAACACAAATTTGCAATAATACGTGTAAATATTATTGTAAATTTGTGTTTTATAGATAAAATTAGATCAAATGATTTTAGATAAAAATAAAAAAAAATAGTAACTGCAAGAATATATTCAACAATCTGTACAAAACAATCGATATATAGTAAAACCTGTTTATGGCAACCACCCACGGTTCCTTCAAAAAGTGGTCTTTTAGACAGGTGGTCGTCCAATACAGATGGTGATGTAATACCGTATTTCCGTATGTATTTTG
>NW_019384517.1:880446-894522 GCF_000671375.1 Centruroides sculpturatus
CACACTCGACTGACTCATCAATACCTTTTGAAGGGAGATGACGAACCAGTATGTCAGCACTGCAACTGTGCTGTAAGTGTTAAACACATATTTTGCAACTGTGTTGCTTTTGATCAGAGTCGTAGACAGCATTTCGGAAATGCAAGCTTTAGAGACATTTTGGGCCAGAGGCCAAACCTGGATAATATACTGGACTTTCTGAAAGTCATTAATATGTATAGAGAAATATGATGATTTATTTATTGTATAGTTTTATTTACTTTATGGTGCATATTTAAATTATTGTATATATTTTTTGTTTTTGTTTATTTATTTATTTATTTATTTATTATATTATAGATTTATATATATACTACCATTGGCTTTTGAATGGTTAAACTGTTCTGTATATATGTGTTTTCTTATTTATTTTATACACTGAATTATACCATTTGTCGTGGCGCAGTATAGCCTGCATGGCTTTTGTGCCAATAAAAATTAACTAACTAACTAACTAACTGAAAACATTAGTGTATTCCTTTTGTGTACCATAATTAAACGTACAACTGGGCGCATAACATTTTTGCGGCATCTAAAATTAAAGAAAATAATTTAAATTGCTATTTATAAATATACTTATAAAAAAAATATAGAAAAGTATAAAGGTTTAGTTTTAAATACATAAAATATATAGTACATTTGTATGCAAGGTATACAGTATATATGCATCTTATGTTAGAAACTGGTCTTTGTTTAAAAAATGTTAAATAAATTTAAATGTAATCAATCTGTCTTTATTGTATTCGTTTTTGCATTATGGATGTATGTACAGTAATCAGTTACATTTCTATATGTACATGTACAGTACTGTACAGTACAAAGATTTGGGAACTGTATCTTTACCATTATTTTTTGTTTGACATATAGTTTTCTTTGAACGTATTGTTTTATTTGTTTTGTTTATAAGAATTTTTATAAATACAAATTTATACATCTATTTTTTAAAAAAATATGAGTCATATTTTAATTTTAGAATAGTTTAAACAAGTTTAGTATTATATTGATCATTTGCTGATATGTATATTTACATCTAAAAATGATAAATGTATATAGTTCTAAATTCTTATTTTATTAATAAGTTATCTTATTTACTGAACTAGGATAAAAATAAAATAACTAAACTACATTAAATTATCAAGGTATGAATTTTTTGAAAATCATTTACATTGAAAACATGAGTTAGGCTTAGCGTTCATGAATAAAAATAACTTATTTTTTTTAAGATTTAATATGTGAACATCAATCTATTGTAATTCAAGTTTAACTTACTTTATTGATTTAATATTAATCCATGAAAACAGTTTACAACTAATAATATTTTTAACATCAGCATTCAACCACAGCTAATCCGATCACAAATGAAATCTCGTTCTAATGTGTTTTTAACAGACCCGAGGAATGACGTCACCAAAAGTTTTGGCTTCAGGTTTACAGCCTGTATCATCTAGACAGCCTTGTGTCAACCGTTGCTCGATTGAAAAGAAAAAGGGCGGGAAACGTACGTCCAGACGATTCCATCGCAACACTCCACCAAAGCTACAATGCCACTGCCGCTTGCAGCCGCTCAACTCCAGACGTCACCTAAATCCGCCTCGATATTATGATGTTTTGCGCATGCACTGTATTGGTGTGGTTTTAGGTGACAACACTCAGCTCTCGGTTAACCACACGTCCATTAAAAGTCGCACAAACCCGAGAGAAATAACACCACAGTAAATAAAATGGAAATAATTTAATGATCCTTGGGCGGCCTGGTACTGTTTGATCCACGAACCGGTACTGGTTTGTGGCCCAGGGGTTGGGGTCCACTGCTTTAGAGCATACAATGCCTATTGAAGGAAACAACTTGATGGCAAAATATGTGGAATGCATAAGTCCACGATAAACTACATAAGATTAAACCTGTGGTAGAAAATTGGACACAACATAGTGTATGAAAGGTTTTAGATTATCCTTACTTGTTTGAGAATTGGACATACTCGGCTGACTCATCAATAACTTTTGAAGGGTGATGACCAGCCAGTATGTCAATATAGCAACTGTAAGTGTTAAACACATACTGTGCAATTGCTCTCCCTTCGATGCAATTTGTAGACAGCATTTTGGAAATGCAAGTTTGATAGAGATTGTGTGCCAGAAGCCAAATTTAGATAAGTTACTGAACTTTTTGAAAGCCACAAATATTTATAAATACATTTAATTATATATTTTGTTTTTACTGTTATATACCCAGTTGTTTTTTTATTTGTACGATTTTATATGTTTGTTGTTGTTGTGAGATTATTAGGGGGTATAGAATACTGTTATGATTCATATACCGCTTACTCGGCTTCCAGTTGTTAAACCAGTTCTCTGTTTGTCAAAAAGGATTGCTTTAAAAGTGTTTATAAAGATCTAGATTGTGAAATTAAGATCTACGTCAGGATGTTGACACCAGTTAAGGATATTTAAACTATGCACCTTAACTCGTGTTTACTTCTAATTATAAATTATCTGTGACGTTCGAGTGACTATGTCCGAGAAAAGCTAAGGGGTGAATTGTTTATTGCATTGGAGTGCGTAATGAATAAGATTGTTTATAAAACAACAAATTTAATATAACTAAACTAAAGTGTGAATACAAAGTAAAATACACAATTGAATCAAAATACAATAAATGGAGTTACCAATATTACATTTGGGACTTATCCTGTAGGAAGATCAAACTATTTGACTTTAAATTTAACCTAATCTCACGAAATCTAACACTTTTGTGTGGAGAGAGCGTTCACATCAATCTAACAGATTTATACTGTTTTCTCAATTTCCATAAGTGTTTTGTGTTTGAATGCTGTCTTTTTGTTCAGGATTAGGGAGACTTTCTGGAATTGTAACATCTATGGCGATTTGCACGAATTCGGATTACGAGGTAATATGCCGATTTTTATAAAAAACTTCTTACAGAATCGAAGATTTCAAGTTAGGATGGGCAACACACTATCTAGGCCTTTTATCCAAGAAGAAGGCGTACCTCAAGGTTGTATTTTGAGTGTGACTCTGTTCCTAATCAAAATTAACAGCATAGTTAACTGCCTTCCTCCCAGTGTGAAACACTCTTTGTATGTGGACGACTTTCAGATCTCCTGCCAGTCTAGTAATATGAGTTTCATCGAGAGACAACTGCAAACCTCCCTAAATCGCATATATGATTGGTCCAAGACCAATGGCTTCACATTTAACGCAGCGAAGACATCATGCATCCACTTTTGCCGAAGGCGTGGTCTGCACTTGGATCCGGAAATTTACCTAAATGGGGATAAAATTCCAATGGTGAATGAAGCTAANAGTCTGTATGCTGCAGGATATGTGAAAAAAAAATTACAAAGAAACAACAGTGTTTCTGATGAGTATTTTGGCACTTTCATTGTAAGAAGATTTATTTGTTCACAAATAAAACTTAATTTCATTGAAAGACTGGGATTTGGATCAGTTTCTAAACATTCAGTGATCAAAATGGATGCATATTTCAATTTATCACCTATATCTGACTTATATGAATTCAAATGACTTATTAATTCCTTAACGACTGTTTTAATAAAAAAGGGTCTTTTTGGAATGCCCGTTCATTTTTATTACATAAAAAAATTCTTCATTTCAATTGAAAAAAGTGGTTTTTTCGATTTTTCGAATTTCGCAAAAATTGGTACCTATATGGTAGCTTTTCCTCTGGATAGCCAACTTTACAGGGGCTACCTGCAGCCTGCGATGGTGGCTTTTCCGCGTGCTTCGCTAGCGTGCAGGAAAGCTGCCATTCGTCGGTTAGCTTTAAAATAATTTAAAAAGAAAAACATGACAAAACATAAAATGAAAATAAATTTATTGATTCAAAAACATTTATAAAATGATTACAATCATAAAATACAATATTATTTATACTATTGAAATATAATAATCTGATATAAAGTAATAATTTTTACATAAATAAATACTATAAAAAAAAGTGAATAAAAATTAAATGTACGTAATTATTAATAAAAATATATATAAATTATTTACAGTTAAAAATAAGAAAGGAAGCAAAAAATATTTTAACATAACGATTAAATATTAATGTAAAATTTTTACGTGAAATTCTTATGTAAAAAAATAAGAATAACTTTTTTAAAATTTTTCCACAGTATGATATATTCGGAAACAGGGTGCTGCACACAATGGCACATCGCAATCTTTGCAAAAATATCACGTTTCCTTTCTTATTTTTTTGCCTGCACCGTCATGCTTAGTTTTGCATACGGCACAGTGTCTAGTGGGAGCCTTTTTTTTGTCGGTCTCCGGAAGAAGGTCCGGGAAATGTCTTTCCGTAAGTCTAAGTGGACCTGGAATTCTCGGACCTGAAGTTCTCGGCTGACCATGTTTTGTAACCCTCGTTTCGGTGTGATACTTTTCTATAATTGTTTCAATAATGTTAATTCTAAAGTCTAGATGACTTAGTACGCCACCATTTTTTTCATGTAAAACAAAAGCATTAAAAGTACAAATATCTAATAGATGGAAAAATACTTTTTTGTAAAATTTCTTCCCTCTTTTTCTCGCCACTGGATAATCTCGAAGATGCTGATCTAATACATCAACACCTCCCATTGTGTCGTTATAGTCGACAACAACCTGTGGCTTTACAACTATTTTACCGGCATGAGTTTGTTTTCTTACCATTGATGGATTGTGGACCGTAGAGAGTAAAGTGACGGCTCTTTTGTCTTGCCACTTCAAAGCCATCACTTTACCCCTCTGCATCGCCACTGTTTCTCCCTTTTTCAATTTTTTATTTCTAACCTCAGCTGGGATCTGTTGTCTGGTCGTCCTCACAGTTCCATAGAAATCTGTTTGGACCGTAACCAGATAATCAGCTAAATGTGGGGAAGAATAAAAATTATCTGTTGTTAGACAATAGCCCTTGCCTAACAACGAGTCCGCTAATGATAAGACAATTCTTGATGTAATAGGCATATCTTTATATTTTTGATTGAAAACTGTATCTTTTCCGGTATAAATTATGAAATTATATAAGTAGCCAGATGCGGACTCGCATAACATGTAAAATTTCACACCGAAACGAGACCGTTTGAGAGGCATGTATTGTCTCCACGAAAGACGTCCTTTGAACAGCATCAAACTCTCATCCACCACTATATCCCTTTCTGGGACATACAGACGCGAAAATTTTGAACATAAATTTTGAACTACTGGCCAAATTTTATTCAGTTTAGGGTTTGGATGAGTTCGCGGATTATAATTTTCATTATTACTAAAATGCAAATTTTGTTTTATTTCCAAAAAACGATTTCTTGCCATTATTCTTCGAAAAATTGGAGTCTCAAGTGTTTCGTTTGTGGTCCAATGCATTCTCTCATCCGGTTTATGAATTATTCCTTGCAGTAAGATAACACTCAAAAACATAAACATTTCCTCCACGGAAACAGGATTCCACCGGCTCCTGGATGTCTGCGGTTTTGATAGGGCGTATCTGTTCGTTTCAGTAGTGATTTCGTTCATTAATTCGTTATCGAAATATAAATTAAAGTAATCTAAAGGTTCAGTTATGTGAATTTTAGAAAACCGACACCCAGGAGTTCCAGTGAATGGAAAGCGTGGAGGAGGATTAGGAAATGTACTGGTGTCAGCAGCACACCACGACCTAGCAGCATCTCTTCCCTAGTCGTCCGAGCTGCTAGAGTCGTCGATGGATGGGATGTAGGACTCGGATCCACTCTCCGAGATCGCCATATAGCTGTCCTCGCTATCAGACATTCTACAAATAAGGAATATATTCTAAAAACTGTCTTATTGTTTTGTTATACGCTAAAAATTACAGATTATTCTCCAGAATACATAAAATTATAAACTTACTTGCTAAGATAAGATTGAAAACTCAGCGAAACAGTAAAAACTGTCGATGAAGTCTACAAATAAGCAATATATTCTAAAAACTGTCTTATTGTTTTGTTATACGCAAAAAATTACAGATTATTCTCCAGAATACATAAAATTATAAACTTACTTGCTAAGATAAAACGGAAAACTTGACTCCAACAATAGGAGAAAAGTTTGTCAATGGAGTGTAGAAATAAGACAAATAAATCACTTCCCAAATTGCATGGCATGTGTGAGACGCCCGGTGACAGTTTTTTTACCAGCATTTTTTCCGAAATTTTTCAAAACATTTCAACATATTCAAGTTTTCTAATTTTTTGGAACTGCGAAAAATGCAATAAATAACATATTCAGTGCGCGCCGAGTTTACTCGCAAAAAAAGGCGTAAAGTGCCGGCGTTTCACAAACGTCAGGTAGAAAAAATTCGGATAAAAAACACGCTCGCAATAATCAGTATCGTCCATCGAGTCCATCGCGTGCATCTTTTTTACTATAAATTATTATCTTTCAATATTTTGTTTTTATTTCAGGTTTGTTTTTGAGCTGAAATTTTAAACACTTGTACATCTATAAATTCTCATTTTTGTCTGTCTGTCTTTTATAAAGAATATGTAAATAAATGGTAAAATCATTCACGTGTGTTTACAAAGGTGCTGTTTTCCTTTTTTGATCTAAAACATATATATGTAACATTTTCATTTTCTTAGTTATTTGTCATTTTCTTAGTTATTTGTTTTCATTTTCGCTACTTGTCGAAAATTTCAAGTGTAAAGAAATAATGAAAAAATTTGATTATTTTGCGTTATATTAAACTTTTCCAGCGATCGCAGCTTCGATTCGCTCTTCTGTAGGTCGATTGACTTTTCTTAAGCCAATAAGGGCTTTGTTACCACCCCCGGGCCATAAATGTTTCGGATAATACACTCACTCCCCTATTATTTACAGTAAACCCACACGGTTGGTTGAAAACAATTGAAGGGAAACTCCTTCTAAACTTTTATTGGGTATCTTCTGTCTTTGTTGACATTACTGTAACTAATCACAGACTTGTGAAAGGAAAAATTGTTGCGAAAAGTCCCGCCTCCAACCTTCGAAGTAAAATGTAAACAATCAGAATAAATTCGCTTTTTAAATCTTTTTTTTAGCTCCAATGAACTAATTTAACGTTTTTGACATTAAATTATACAATTCTACAATATTTAAACATGTATATATGTTTTTAAAACTATCTAGCAATAAATATTTTTGGGAAACTCCACTTTTTTACAGTAAGTTTATGGGAGATGTTCTTGCTGGCATTAAAATCTTTGTTTCTACGCCTATTACGCTCTAATTGGCAATTTATATTATGACAGAATCAACTTCAACGAATGAGAGTTTTTTCAAAACTTTCTGGTCTGGATTTTCCCGCGAATAACCACTCCACGTGATCAAAGTCAGAATGTAAACAAACGTAAAAAATTAGGTATAATCTTTATTTTAGAGCGTATTTTTACTAGTTTTCATGTTATTTGACTTTACTTAGACAAGAAGATTTCTGAACAAAAGCTTTCAGCTGAAAAATTAACCGGGAAACTTATTTCTACCGAATATTGCGTAATCGTAGGAAAAAATTATCTAATCGCTTATTATAGTGCATTATTGTAAAAAGTGTGGAAAAAATATACGAAAAGCGTCAAATATTCACTATGTAAAGCACAAATATACATTGATAAACTTTGACTCGTCCCTTCACAATAACAATCGACTCCTCTCCCAGCTAAGTAATTTGAGACATAGTGTGAATTATAGCAAGAACTTCTCCCCCGCTCTGGATAGACAGCTGCAGTTTGTTTTGTTTAGAATTGTCAGACCCGGAATTTTATTATTCTAAAAATATAATTATTTTACTTTTTTTACTTTACTAAAAATATAATTATTTTACTTTATAATGGATTGAAAAAAATGCTGGGAAAATTTGAGACTCTTGTTCCATAACTATCAACATCCTATTGTTATCACACAGCTTGCAGCTCCACTTGCACAAAAGTTTATAGTTAGCGTCCAAATTTCGTCACTTGTTTTAGGTCCCAGGAACACCTATAACCTTTATCTCCTATGACAACCGATCATGTGACCGATTTTCCTAGCAAAAAGAGCTATAAAACATGCTTCCTTCCCACTCTCGGGGGAGTCTCTTCACAAAATCGGGGGACCGACGACATTGGATACCTTTCAGTTGAATCTTTGAACCCGCCGTAAATTCCAAACTTCCCACATCGAATACCATCCGTTAGTTGCAAACTATTATACTTGTGCCCATAAGCGAAGCCAATAACTTTACAATTTTATGAAAAAAAATGATGTCTGTGAAACGCCACGTGATCAAAGTGCGGTCGGAAAGCCACGCGATTTGGGAAAGGATTATTCTAAAATCCTGTCTTACTTTTTACTTATTACGCGCTAAAAATTAGATAATAATCTGTGGAATAAATAGAATTATCATAAACTTACTGGATAATGCAGAACAACTGCCTGACAGATATCCAAAAGCAACGAATTTTCACGCACAAGACTAAAGCACGACTTCACACACCAAGAGCAAAACTCAGAATGAGATATTGTACAGTACAATTATTCAAAGGAAATAAAGAGTCATAAATTCTTGAAACAAACTTGTAAATAGGTATATAGGTAAATATAGGTAATATATAACTAAATAAATTTATAGAAATATGAATAGCCTATTTTCTTTTACTAAAATATTCGTTATAATATGAATGACATATTTTACGCAAAAACTACCACAAAAAATCAGAATAATTTATAATACACCATTTTATAAAATAATTTTATAAAAAATTTTAGTATAAATTTTTATTTATTTTATAATCTACAAACTTATTATTTTTAGCAAATTTATATAAATAAATATATTATTTTCTGTTTTGTTCGGAAATTTCAAATATAATTATACTTTTCATTTCGTGATAAACAAAATACAAAACTATGGTAAACTGTAATATGACTTTGCTAGTAAACAAAAAAAAAAACACAGTGAATGTAATACTACATTTGAAACAATACTTGCATCTGTAAAAGTGCTTTTCCTGCAAAACATCGTGTTTTTGATAGAAGAATGCAGAGTTTTTATAAAAATTCTGTTTATGAATATTTTTCATTAGCTTATTATCAGAAAAAGGTTTTATCTGTCCTACATTGCTTGACCCACACTACCCCCTGGAGTTTCTTACGAAGAGAGAAATAGTATATTGTAAACAAAGACATTTTACACCCTGAGGCTCTAGAAAAGTGCAGTTCGTTTAGTACAGAAGACAACAAATTACTTCACATTATAAAATCTGAAAATAAAACCTATTGATTTATTTTTATTCTATGGTTTTTTCAAAAATAAATTTACAATAATTCAAATAACACAAATTTGCAATAATACGTGTAAATATTATTGTAAATTTGTGTTTTATAGATAAAATTAGATCAAATGATTTTAGATAAAAATAAAAAAAAAAAGTAACTGCAAGAATATATTCAACAATCTGTACAAAACAATCGATATATATACATAAAAAAAAATTACTCTAGACAATCCTGTTATTTTATTTTTTCTTCTGGGATTTGACAATTACATGCAGAAGTGTCAAAGAACTTTTATTATAAAAGCTTATTTATATGAATATCTTTACACAAATACAAAAAAAATTCTTTATATTACAGTAATACTTATTCTATAATCGTTTCTAGCCTTATATGTTGACATAAAAAGCTTTACAATAAGCTCCCACAAAAAATTAAAATAATTTATAATACACCATTTTATAAAATAAATTTATAAAAAATTTTAGTATAAATTTTCACTTATTTTATAATGTATTATTTAGAAACTTATTATTTTTTATGTAACACAATACTGGCAAAGAGACACTCGATACAAGCTTTAGTACAGATAAACATCTGGACGACCTTGAAAACAGCTGATTGTAAGCTTTCGCGGGTTGTTCCCAACAACAGCCTGAGGGGAAGTAGGTTTTCTACACACATCTGAACTAGTTACTGCAAATACTCAATTGTATTACGTTATTTTCTAATAATTTTTTTTTTATTTTCTTGTTATTACTTATATTATATGCTAATCTTAACATCGTTAACCTAACATTGTTTTTTGTGTTTTACAGGAAAAACTCCCACAAAAAATTAAAAAAACATTTAATACACCAATTTATGAAATAGATTTCTCAAACATTTTAACATATAACTTAATTTCCTTTATTACATATTATTTAGAAACGAATTATCTTTCAAATAAAAAAAAATCGCGTCGGATCACGTCACACGCGCAGCTGTACGGTGTAGTTAGCGTAATGTCCTTGAAAACAGCTGTTTATAGCCATTAGCGGGATATTCTCATACAAATCGCAGGGGAAGACCGGTTTCTAGACAGATGTGCATCAGTTACCGTAAACATTCAAATACATTACGAAATTTTCGATCATCTATACACTCAATAGGTGGGGACCGAAAAAATGGTCCAAAATTTAAACTTTTATTGGGTGTATAATTTTAAAATTTTCTGATGTCATAAACAACATCCAATAGAAAGTAAAATAAGCTTTGCCCGAGTTATATCGTCCATAGGCAGAACAGGAACGAATTTTGAAAATTGGACGAGTTATCTCGTCAATGGGCATACCGCATGACTCACGCTTGACGAGTTATCTCGTCAATGGGCGTTAAGGGGTTAAACAATCAAACTTGCTCCATAGATCACATTTCATACTATCACTTAATATCCTTTTAAATTTTGATACAGCAATCGAAATTTCATTTTGCCATATTTCAATAGATAAATCTTTCATAACTTTGATACCAATAATAATTTTTGGACATTGCGTAACATCTATTTTTAAAAAAGAAATATATTGTAATGAATCCATTTCAGATGGTATTGTAATCCAATTTTCAGGAATTCTTTTATTTCTAATTTTTTCTAACTTTTTAAAATTAATCTTATCTGTGGATAACCAATTTTTATACTTTTTTTCTTCTTTTTCGAGCAATTTAGTTGATTTTTCTTCTGGATTGCATTTTTTTGTTGGAAGTATAGTAGATAAGTATGATGGCTGATTTGGAAATTTTGTAGGAAATGCATCCTTTTTTAGACTAGGATGTTTACGTTGAATAGTGAGAACAGTAGCATCACACACGGTGCTATCTTCTCTAATAATAAACTGTTCATCAAAATGATGTATGCAAACTACAGAATTAGTACTGGGTTCAAAATCTTTTCTATGTATTGCTTTAATCCATTGTTTACATAGAACAGGATCTTTGGGAAAACTGAAAACATTAGCCCCTCGATGTGGGTTCCTGTCCGTGGTGAGGGGACTTCCCAGAGATGGTCTAGAAATTCCTCTTTACCATCCCTGGGATCTGAACGCCCACCCACGTGTTTGCCGTGCGTGGTGTCCCGTATGCCGGAAAGGGGGATCCTGGTAGTTGAGGGGCAACATAACGTCCCCAACACACTGCTTTGGCCCCTGCTTCGGATAAACGGGAGGCTCAAATCAGGCTCCGTTTGAGTCAATTGGCTGGTCGTTCACTCATTCTTGACCTCGGCTTGGAGTCAACTGATCGATGCAGACCGGGCAGACATGTCATACAAGATGTGCTCTTCTTGACTGCATTGTGAGGGTATAGCTCCTGGGAAACCCTGGTGTGACGGTCTATGGGAGTTTCCCATGTGACTGCATCCCCTCGTTGGGCCCCGTGGTGGGTGGGGTCACTAGGAGCTGAATGATTATCTTTAAATATGGATTCTTTAAAATCTAAGACATTTACCAAGGCACTGCCACCAAAGGAGGTTAATTCCTCCAATCAACCAACCTACCTTATCGTTCACGCTACAGGAGAAACACCTATGTCTAAACGCTCTCCTTTCTTAATCCAGAAACTTTTCGAATCAACTATTGGGCATGTTAAAAAAATCCAAAAATTGAGGTCGGTAGATCTACTCGTAGAAACAGCCTCCCTTCAACAGTCAGGAAAACTTTTGAATTTAAAGTCTCTAGAAGACATACAAGTCACTATCACGCCACACACAAGTTTGAACTTATCACGTGGTGTGATATCTGAAATTGATCTGATGTCTGAGGACGAATCAGATATTCAGATTGGCCTTTCAGACCAAGGAGTTACTGCTGTACGACGCATCTTCATTTGTCGAGATGGCAAGATAATTCCTACAAAACATTTAATCGTCACATTTAACAAACCAACAATACCATCTTTTCTTACCGCAGGATATTTGCGCTGCTCGGTTCGCCCATATATTCCAAATCCGCTGCGTTGTTTCAAATGCCAGCGATTTGGACATTCCCAAACATCCTGTCGAGGCAAAAGTTTATGTGCACAGTGTGGAGTTGAAGGTCACCAGAGTACTGAGTGTACCAGCACTGCATGCTGTGTAAACTGCAAAGATGCCCATCCTGCCTACTCACGAAAATGCACTGCATGGCAGAAAGAGAAAGAAATTCAGCGATTGAAGACTGTTAATAACATATCTTACCCAGAGGCACGTCGCATGGTCACTTTAAGTGCACCAGTGAAACAGAAGACATTTGCTGCTGTTCTGAAATCCACAAAGACATGTGGAGTTCAGACAGACATTTCTGTTTCACCAATTGAATCTCTGACTCGCCATGAAAAATGTCTGCTGATACTATCTACCAAAGAAAAAGAACAAAACAAGACAAAACCACTCATACCTAAAACAGGGGTAACAACTAGGAATGTGGGTTCCAAAAAAGCCAGTAAGAACCCTCTTAATAAATAACGAATGAAAGCAGCCCTCTCTAAATCCAAAAAATCGGAGACTCAGTCTATGAGTGAGTTCTCTGACTTTTCAGACGAAGAGACTAATAAGGAGGTGACACCACCAACGTCACCTTTAAAAGAAAAAGCCCCTGTGAAATTAAAGAGGGATAACCTTGCTAAAAATGCTGCCTCAAACACATAATGGATTATAAAATAATCCAATGGAACTGTCGTGGTTTTTGCAACAACTTTTCTGACATTAAACACTTGACATCATCTACCTCATCTCTCTGCGTGGCACTACAGGAAACACATCTAAAACCTGGAGAAAATATTTTTTCAAAAGGATTTAATCTCTATTGCAAGGATGATGATAGCCACAACCGTGTTAGTGGTGGTGTGGATATTTTGATTTCAAATTGCATTCCATCCTTACCGGTACAAATAACAACAGAGCTGCAAGCTGTGGCAGCCAGAATATCTATTGGAGTAACTGTCACAGTTTGCTCTATATACTTGCCACCAGATGTCAGAGTCAACGAAGATGAACTGGATGCATTAGTTGAACAGCTGCCAACATTATTCCTTTTACTTGGAGATTTCAATGGCCACAATTCTATGTGGGGCAGTCCCGACATTAATCGTCGAGGCAGAGCCATTGAACGACTCATAGGTAATCAGCAACTGTATTTATTTAATACTGGAGAAGTGACATACTTCCATGCCCCATCAAGAACTTTTACTGCCATTGATCTCTCATTAGCGAGTCCAAACCTGTTTTCAGCATTTTCATGGGAGGTTGGATCTAATCCACTCTCTAGTGACCACTTCTTCATATTTCTAAAATACCAAGGTAGAGAAAGCTGTGAAACAGCCCGTCCACCACGCTGGAAACTGGAAACTGCAGATTGGCCTGCATTTTCCTCTTTGGCTAACATCACTGAGGAAATGGTGAATACTGCAGATATCAATGATGCAGTTGAGGTTGTCACTTCCAGTATCATTCAGGCAGCCGAAAATACAATGGGGAAAACATCAACTAGATATCCAAAACATCCTAAACCATGGTGGAACCAGAATTGCGAGGCAGCATTTAAAGCACAAAAGAAAGCATGGGGGATTTTCAGAAGATACCCCACTGCTAGAAATTTGATTGCTTTTAAAAAAGCAAAGGCAAATGCCAGAAGAATAAGAAGGCAAAGCCAAAGGGATTCTTGGAGGAAGTATGTTTCTAGCATAACATCTTCCACTAGCTCAAAAGCAGTCTGGGATAAAATCCACAAAATTAATGGGAAATATGCTTCTCACTCTCTGTCC